>NW_010120188.1:0-21781 GCF_000699245.1 Pterocles gutturalis | reverse complement strand
CATTCCTGCCTTTAGCAGAGGCTCTTTAGCAGAGGCTCTTCTGCTTGCTGTTTTCTGCAGCAACAATAATGGAGCAATTGTTAAAACTGGGATCTGAAAGCAAAACGATGATAGGACTTGTACTGGTTGCTGGCTCTCACTGGATCTTGAGAAGCCAAAATATACTACTTAAAATCGTAAATATGCACACTGTAAATTAAATTCTAAAATTATGATTAAAAACTCTGCTATGAAGAAGAAATGTATCTTAGTCTTCCCCATCAAGGTCCAGATAACTATCCGCAGCAAGATAAGCAGAGCACCTGGTATCTTGTAGGGTGAACTCTTAAGACATGCTGATAGTTTTAATTTTGGTATAATTTTACCTGGGGGCAACATATAATATGTTGAAAATGTGATGATTCATAACAGCTTTCAGAGTGGGGAATGCACATTTATTAGCATGTTCATCTTGCATTGTGAATAGATGGTTGGCTTTTTTTAATGACTGAGGTGATAGCACCTTCTTAGGATATGTTGAGCAAAGGATGCTCTGTTTTTTTATTTATTATTACCTCACTGATATTCTGCTACTGTTGAATCTGATTAAAAGGTCTTGTTGTTTTTTGTGTTTGGTTTTTTTGTTTGTTTTGGGGGTTTTTTGTGTTTGTGGTTTTTTTGTGTTTGTGGGTTTTTTTGGTTGTGGTGGGGGTTTTTTTTGTTTTTTTTTTTTTTGTTTTTTTAATAGCTATGGAATAGGTCATGGTGGGAGAGGAAACCAAGTAACTGACAAATCAGCAGCTGACATAGTCTGAAGGCTTACAGCCGATGGCTCCTGGTGCCCCAAAACTCATCTTTGTAAGGAACAAGTAAGGTCTTTCAGTGAAGCTGTGCTGGTTTCTCTGGGTCCTACAGGTTTGAGCACCTCTGGAAATGTTTCCTGTCTTGGCTGGTGTTTGGGTGCCTGTTACTCATGATTAGGCTTCCAGACCACTTTGTCATCATTCATATTTTGGAGAAATCTGAGAATAAAAACCAAATACATCATATTTTGTTTTTTCACTTGAAATTATTTTATAGAAACCAAACAAGACTGCTTTTCACTTTTAGCTATGGAAGAAGCTGGACTTCTCTGAGGGACAGAATAGGATAGCATGAGAAATGGTATGTTCTAGCATTTGCTTGTTTTACACTAGATAAAGATGACAGATACTGATTGTTTTCATTTAGAAGCCTCTTTCAGTTAGAGCCCCCCTTGTTTCAGTGTGGATTTTACCTTTAAACAGCAACTTACTGAATGAAATTAATTCATTTAAAATATATAGTTTGTGTTAAGCCTGCACAGAAATTACGGCCTCAGGTAGATTCTCCTGTCTTAACAGTTTTTAATCTGAATCCTCAAAGATTATTTGACCTGGGCAGTCTGTCTCTTTCTTTTTCTCTTCTTTATATTCAGTCCAGTTTTCATTGCATTTACCTCTGCCTCACGCAGATACTAATACACATACTGTTGTTATTTACCTTGGGCTGTAATTTCTGTCTCTCTGCGGGATTTTTTTTCCCCACCCCCAGCCAGTAAACAAAAAACCGGGTGTGCTTTTAAAGGCAGGAAAATAGCTTTAAATATCCTGATGGCAGAGCTGTGAGATTTTTTTTTTCTTAAACCAAACCAAAACAAAACAAAAAAAACCCCACATTATTTTCTTGAAGACTCTCCAAGTTTGTAGCTTTGTGAAATGTTTATTTTAGAGTCCGTTTCTGAGTCTAGAGGTGAAGCTTCTTCTAACAACTCAAGCAGGACTTCCTTTTCTCCTGTCGTCCCCCTGCCTTCCCGAGGCCTTACAAATAGCATTTTTCCTGTAGAATAAATAACTTCACCAAAATAGATCTATAAACCCGCTGTAAACTCAGTCTGTTTATAGCTGAAATCCAACTGTTATTTTGCAGCTGGTCTCTGTAGTTTGTGCTGAGCCTCACAGAAGGTCATTAGCTGCTCCGAGATCTTTGGTTTGCACATTAGTTCCTTTTGAATGAGAAATCAGCCTTGTTCCTTACCTTCCTTAATGCTCATGTCTACAAACAATTGGTAAAGGAAGGCTCAATAAAAAGAGCCGGGGCTTTGTAAAGGCTTGCAAACCACTCACCATGTACACTTCTGTAACTAGAGTCTGCACCAGAGGCAGGAGCTGGTGTCAGGGCTGGACGCAGCTCTGGCGGCTGTTTAGGGGAGCAGAGGACGGTGATAACCAACGTGGCAAGGTGGTGTGAGTCCTGCCAGCACGCCTGCTGCTTCCCTGCCCTTGGACAGCAAAGGAAGCAATTGAGGTGAGCCAGAGGTCAGAAATCACGTCAGAGGAGAGAAACGTGTGTGGCACTTGTCCATGGTGTAACACCCGACGAGGCGCACATGTCCCTAGGCTATGTCTCGTGTGGTGAAGGTCATTAGTCATGTGCTCAGTAATGGAGTCCATAAAGAGCATCAGTAGTTCAGTACCAGACTCCCTTTGCAGCCTGTTCCTTAACTCATTTGAGACAGGTAGCTTAAGGCCATGCAATGACGCTTGTGTTACATGGTCTCATTTTGCTATGGAGCGCACAGAAAGGTTCAGCCAGAGCTGGTCCCCAGAAGGTTCCTCACCTGTGAACAGAACTGGGGTCTTGCAGTGCTGAGATAATACAAACCAAGCAAAAGCTCCATGTAATTTTCATTATTCCTGCGCTGCTAAGCTATGTTGCTTTGCTTTTTGCATTTTTGAGGTGGAGGAAGAGAGACAGAGACGAGATTTAATGAAGTAATCTGTGCAGGACCATTTGTGGGTGAGTTCAGGACAGAGCTAGCACCTTCATTTCATAATGAACTCTAATTTCGAAGCTATAAGTCATGGTCATAAAATGTTCATGATCCTGGTGGTGATGTTATTTGCCTAGAAGCACGAATAAGAAATGTATTTACAAAGCAAAAATTTTGGGAAGCAGCCCTCTCTTTTTGTCAGAGCTACTCTTAGGTTCTGACCACAAGAAAGCAAAGCGTGGAGACAACTAGAAAATTATGTTGCTGTTCCAGTTCAGGTGGTGTTGTCAGAATATGCAAGACCTAACAAGATTAGAGCAGTTTTGCCCTTTAATTTGAACAGATGCAAGTTGGAGTCACTAGTAACTCTGGTTCAACTCTGAGTCATGGGATTATTTCATTCTCCTATAGTCAGTTTTGATGAACCACTTTGCTCCTTTTTTTGGTGAGGGTGGGTTGAACAAATGCTAATTCCTCAATGAAATACTTCTCCCTTGTTGAAACTTGAATGGGATCTTTTCCAGAGTGCAAGATCAGAAACCACCCTTCGCACAATAGCTGTGCCAGAAATGGCTTACCAGGAAAGCAGATTGCCTCGGGGTGGGTAACATGAATGAGATGGGCAAGGGGGGCTTTTCCAGGAGTATTTGTATTTTGATGTTTCTTGTCTCGTGACACCAATTTAATTTTTTTGCACCGAATCAAGTTGGATGTCACACATTTCTTTCATCCAAGTTGTTAAAATTCCCAGCTCTCGCTCAAGCAGACTATCGTTCCTGCTTTTTGCTAAGGTTGTTTGACTATTTTATGTTGTAGAAAGAGTGATTATTCAGATCATGGCTTTCCTAGTTGTGAACAGCAGATGGGATCATATCTACCTGACAGCTAAGGCAAGTCTAGGACCAGGTAGTGACTTTATGGATTTTTACTGGAACCCACGTGTTCAGATGCCTACAAGGAGAAATGAGCAGGAGCGCAGCACCTAACTCACCCCAGCTAAGCAAAAGGCCCGCGGCATTTGCAAAGAATGAGTCATCTGTGCAGTTCCAGATTGCAGCTGCTACAGCATTGTAGGAAAGCACTAAATTGGAGTTTATTGGAGATTAAAAATGAGGGGAAGGGACAAACTTGGTGCACAGAGAAACTACAAGCTAGCTGAAGGATGCAAAGAGGTTTTAAAGAGAGACCTGTAAAATTTTCTTGAAACTCCAAGCCTTTAATGAAGAAAAGCATTTATCCCAGGATGCAAAACAAGATACAGCTACATGTATAGTCAAGCTAGGCTTGACTGTGGTTGTTAATGTAAAAGGTGAATGGATTTTTTTTCAAGTCAGTGTATTTAAACCAGAGTTAAAATGGTTTTCTGCAGAAAAAAGACCATCCTAGCCTTGCACTGTTTTTCTCTTTACATTTTACCAGCCTTTAAATCTGTTTTGCTTTTTCCCCTAGAAATCTGATCCTCCCCAAAGTAGACTATGTGGCTATAGGAGCAAGACTGCGCTGCTCTTGGAAAAATCTGCATGCCTGTGTGCTTAGATTTCCTTGCTTTTGCGTCTGAGATGAGCCCCTGACAATTGAAAATATTTAAAGAAGGAAAACTAAACCCTAATAAATGTGAAAGGCATTTGTACAAAAACACAAGCCTTCTTCTCTCTGTCTTAATCGAAATACCTTAAAAGGCTTGCATAGGCTATACAAATAAATACAACTACTCATTCCCTTTGTGCTCTTGTGCGCCAGTTTTGAATGTCTTTGTTTCTATTTTTGTCTCCTTATTCTTTACCCTAATAAAGATCCATAAGTAAAATTTCTGTCTGTGTCTAAGCTCAGCAGCTACGTGGTCACAACTCCCCCGTATCATTTTTCCTGTGAACTTTCAGTTCCTTCTCCTTTACTTGGAATAAAATCAAGCACTCTGTTAATGGCCAGAAGCCTGCGGTGGGAGGGCTGTACCACAGCTCATCTGGGCCTGTGGATGCAGTAGGTGAAATGCTATCAGTCGACTGGAACAGTGATGAGTATCTTTTAAGTCACTTTCCTATAATAGCAACTTAGTTTAAGAGCAGAAAAAGTGCTGGTCTGCTTCATGACTTCTCAAGACCTGTTTTTGCCATGTAAAGTCAACTGGCTGTAAGCTCTGGACCCAGTTTGGCTTCAAAGTGTGCCTGGCTCTTCATTCACAAACTGAATGCTCTAGAGAGCTGCCAAATTGGGGGAGATTATTCTGTCTCATTTTCTGGCAATCTGTGACTGCGGGTATCGCTTCATTTATATGCTAATTGAGGCCAAGCCTCCAAATAGACTCCATACAATATCAGTGTAACTTGGCTCCATCTGCATGATTATTCTGCCTTCCAGCAGCCTCAGCGCATGTACTCTGACCTGGACAGGGTTTAGTATGTCCTCATCAATGGAGTCCTGTGTCCTGACCCCAGCTTTCAGAAAGTGATGATTAAACTCGAGAAGCGCGTGTCACTCGCCCCAATGATCACCACATCGCTGTGAAGGTGAGCTCACGCTATTTCTTGACTGGGACTCTCCACGTTTCACCTCTGAAGAGATGCTGATATTTCTTAGGGCAGCTGGCCTAATGAGATGTTGCAGAGGGCATGGCTAATTATGGGGACAACATGTTGACGAGCCAGCTAGGTAGAACAGCTGGTCTTGTTACCTCCCCTCCTCTGCCAGCTTGTGCATGACTGCATGGCAAAAGCTCGCTCTCCTCTAGACTGCCCATTTTTTAAAGTGTAGTGAAGGATCCACGCTTTGTCAGACATTCCTTGAGGAGCATTGTATTGTTATAGAAAGAGTAGGTATAAATATATGTATTTAGGGCTGCTTTAAAATATATACATTAAAGGCCCCATTTGATTGTTTAGGATGTTATGAATTTGAAAAGACAAGGATAAACTATTCAGTAAATGCCTTATGCTGAAGTTTATGGGATGTTTCACCGAAGGCTATGGAACTTAGGCTGGGAAATGTACATGCTTGTGATACAAATTCTTTGAACCTTTTCAGAGGGAAGTGTTAGTACCTCATGCTTTAAAGCAGAAATGTGACATTGGCTCACAAGTGTATTTTACTATTAACCCCAGGGATCAGAGGTCCATACTAAGTTCCGAAGTTACATGTGATATCATTTCCATACTTTTTTAAACTCTTTTTCAGAAACATATCAAGGTGTGTTTTTAAAATCTTGTTAAAAGAGAACTGACCACTTGAAAGTTAGACAATTCCCAGTTGGCTGTCACCTGTGCGAATCCTTTGCGGGTCTGCACTGTAGCACGAGCCATTAAAGACAACAGCAGCTCAGGCATGGCAACACTGAGGTGTAATAGCATGCCTAACTTTTAAAAACCCAGGCCTTGTACTGCAATTCCCAGTCCTGGTCCAGGTGCCCAAAATGGGGCTTCATAGCCTACTGGAGAGCGCAAACCGCCAAGGAAAGGCTCTTGACAAGAGCAAAAATATGTCAAAAGTTCCTGTGCTCTCCCTGGCTGAGTGCATGCTCACAGCTTTGAAATAAGGGGTTATTTGAAATCAGGATTTGTGGCTTGGGCTCAGGGATCTGTGTTGTCTCTTTATACATGGGGAATTTGCTGTTCTCTTCCAAGTTGTAGCAGTACCCACCTCTCACCCGGGAAGCGAGGGGTATCATTTCAGCATGAACTTCCTCCCCTGCCTGAAGCAGCTCAAATTTACACCTTCTGTACAGGATAATTGGCTTATCCAGTGGACGAATTGGCACAGAGATGCTCTCCACCTTACCTGTGAATGTGGAGTCATGATCTGGCCAGGAAAGGAAGGAAGACTCATCAAGCCACAGAGAAAAAAGCAAGAGGTAGCATGACTCTTTTGCCTAACAATGAGTCAATTTCCTGGGATGGAGCAGTTATGGGATCTGGTACTTCCCAGAAGTACATAAACGTTTTTGCAATCTGTTCATCACTCATCAGATAAAACTTCCATGGGATTTCCAAAGCCTGCTCATGTATTCATTCAGTTTTCTTTGTTCCTGTAAACAGCTTGTGTCTGTTCTCAACAGTGTGTTCCTCCAGGTTATGACCTGTTGGTTGACAAAAATAGGTGCCAGTGAGGTTCCTGCCAGGGCATGACTGCCAGGCTGGAGAATACTACGCTGCTTGTGCAAGGAAGCTGCTCGTTTATTTCCATGACACTGTGTTCCTTTGTGTGCTCTGTGGAGCAGGTCTTGGCAAGCAGCGTTCACGCAATTCTCTTTGTCTTATGTGGAAAAGCTCCAAAGCTGAGAATTTCCTGTGTCAAATGGGTCAGAGAAAGGACATCCCTGTTGTCGTTAGGTAAAATGAGGATTGTTCCTTGGCCTGGGGACTGGCCCCATCTAGATATGAGCATGCAGAAGCTGTGCTAAAGGAGATGATTGCAAAGGGCAGGATTGCGCTGGGGGATAAAACGTGCTCCAAGGCCATGTGGCCCAGGGAGGAGAGGTTGCTGCTGCACTCACAGCACCATCCTGTGCTTTGCAAAGCTCTGCAAGGGGCAGCAGTCCTTGTTCCATCACCCATCAGCCTCTGCCCAGGAAACCAAGGCAGTAGAAAAACCTGAACAAGCTGGGAAGCGCCAAGTTGGCACAAGTCAGTTCCTAGGAGACTCATATCTGAAGCACTATCCAAAAGCCTGGAAATACCATATGAACAGTGGAAGCCTAAAGGTTTCTGTGTGAACCCTGTTGCTACCAGTGCTGCAGTTCTGCTACTGCTGGAGTACGGTGCTTGCTCTTTAGCAGTGCTGGAGGTTTGAAATTTTTTTATTCCATGGTGGAATGAAAGAGGAACTGCTTGAAATGTTACTCTTTTTTTACATATATATTTTTCTTGTTAAGTTGGTTGTGTTAATGTCTGCTTTTGGATGCTAATGTTTTAATTTGTGAATGTTTGGTTTGTGGTATCAGACACTGACCTGCCACAGGGTGCATCCCAAAGTGGTAGTTCTGCCTAACTTGGAGCAGAGGTTTTTAACTCCAGACCTTCTCAGATGAACACAGCAGGAACTTGAACGTGGGTGTCCCATTGTCAAGAGCACTCCAGAGTATGAAAACAGCTTCTACGCATTGCCAAAAACACCAGCTTTGACTGAAAGGTAAAAATTCCTTTCTTTTTTTTTTTCCTGAAGGTATTCTGGCTACACTGTGTCTTACCACACAGGGGCTAGCTGACAATACAGGTTAATTTTGAAACGTGTAGAGTTGTGTTTCACAAAGTTATGAATATACAGTAAGGGAAAAACCAGCTCTTGCAGCAAAGAGAATAGCCCGTTTGGCAGATTTAATTGGAAAAGGGAATTAGCTGGGGAGAACAGAGTGATTTAAAGGGCAAGAGGAAGAGTGGAGCAGGCTGTTTTCCTGTAGTAATCAAATTCTACCTTTGTCAAGGAAAAAGGAGTTGCTGCATTTAAATACAGGTCGTCTTTACTGTAGGAAGATACAAGAAGGTGGTCTGCAGCTCCAGAAGTTTTATGGGAAGATATTTTTGTCTCTAAGAAAACTTGTTGTCCATGGTTAGTGTCCTGTTGAATAGTTCCGAGGGACGTTAAGTGCAATGGCTTGCCTGGCTACTGAAAATGCACATCTTGTGAGGCTGGCAGTTACATTAAGTCTTGCTGAAGGTAGTGGGTGTAACAACCACCCTTCATTTGAGTCTACTGCAAAGTGCAATTAAGCTTTATGGAACAGATAGCTGAAACAATAGGAGCCACCACCCCAAACATGATGGTACATACAAAGCTGTTTAAGAATGTGTTGTGTAGGTGGAGGATTTGATAACAGGCTTAGTTAACATGCAGGTGGCTGAATACTGTTCATGTGCAAGAGAAACCAGAAAGACATCAAGAGAAGAAATGCAGAGAAGGCATCAAGAAAGTCCCTGCAAAATAAATACTTGCTGCCTGACTGAATAAAAGCCAAGTTTTCAGCAGTCAGGCACATGGACCTCCAAGTAAGCAAGGTGTTATCTCCTCTGAAGTTCTCATTGGTATGTGGGAACTTGTGTTTAAGGAGTTACTCTGAAATCAGAAGGCTTTGTATCAGAAGAATGTAGTACCAGGTTCCAACATCTGCCCATCTGCCAGAGAGAAATGATGCAGAAGTATTGAACAGCTCAGAACAAGGTAATGCTCTGATGGATCTCCTCCTTATCGCAGTGGCAAAGAAGCAGGTATCTCTGCTTCTAGCTGTAGTTAAGCGAGTGAATCTTTTATAGGGCATGCAACTTCAGATTTCAGTATGGAAAATATAAATGAACATCAATTAAAAGGGAAAGGCCAGGTCCGAGTAAAACACAAACCAGGCCCCCACCAAGCCTAAGTAGATTCTACTGGAGCTTTCCATGTAGGAATATTTACTCACTACAGAGTTGAATTTGGCCTAGTGAGACTTGCATTTGGGTATGGAGGTTTGCTTTTTCTCTTTATTGTATGGTCAGCTTGATCACAGTTAACCTTTGCTCATCCTTCTGATTACTGCAGTGTCCCACATGCACTCTTTCTTGAATGATCTTCATTATTCACCTATCTCATTGCTTAGAAGAAACCAGATTTTTTGCACAATGCTTGCTTTGTTGGCTAGATTTAGCATGTGAATGGGTTGTCTGGCTTTGACAGAAAGGTTGTCCCTTATGTCTTTATTTGAAAAAGTCTTTTGACAGTCTATTTATAAGCATGACCTTAAGATATTTCTAACATTATGAGTTTGGGCTGCAACTGAGACAAAGTTCAAGACCATCTAAACAGTGCTTTCCACAGATAGTTCCTCTGGTTTTAAAGTGTCTGCAGGCTCCATGTAATTTCCTGTACAACCGAGTCTGACTTTTATTAAAGCGCTGTCTGAATCTGACTTTCATTAGTCCCATGAATGATCACCAAGTGTAGATTTAGATTCTTCTTACGCTTACATTGCAGAAAATGCAAAGTGAATGGGCTCAAGGTAAAACTGAAGCAAGGCTGTACATAATTCTGCTGCATTCTTCTGAACACCAGCTAGCCCTCTGGTGATGCTCTGGCCAGAGTACTGGCTTTTCTGAGCTTTCCTGAATGCATTACCAAGAGTTTAACCTCTAGACTTCTGTATATAAAAATCCTTTTGTATGTAATAAAGAAGTTTTTAGTCAAAGTGAGAATACAATGCAGGCAATTAAGTATTTCTTACAAAATGGTGAACAGTGTGAGAAACCACACACTGTAATGGAATAAGCCACCAGGGTCATCCAATCCAGTGCCTCACAAGCACGGGGGTAATAGCTAGTTAGACCCAAAAGGTCTACAAATCACCCATTCTGTATATACCACAAGCCACAAAACACTCCCCAATGCTCTATAACATCCTGAAGATATACAGTACAACCCATTCAAAGCCACAGAGTGTTGTTTGCCAGAGTCAGGCTGTTGCGATCGTGGCAATCTAGCATCTCTTATACCACAAGAGGATAGCAAAGAGATCTAAGGCATTTTCAACATCCTAAGCACCAAACACCCTGAAGACCTCTAAAGGAAAACACACTAAGTGATATATCCTACCACATTCTTTAGCCATACCTTTGCACTCTGCTGGTATTACATATGCTCAGTATAGGGTTCATACTTTGTACTTGAGCATGCATGCGCACAAACGCATTCCCCGGTGATCTTCCAGAAATGACTTTTCTGTCTTTACAGCACAATTATCTTGTGTCTTCTGACCTCTGCAGACCCAGAGAAGAGAGGTGGCACCTCTGGTCTTCCCAAGCACTTCCAAAGCCTGTCAGCAAGCTGCCTGGGTACTTGGCAGCCTTGGCCATAATCCAGCCCAGAGGCTAAAGGTTTACCGGTCTCTTTGGTCATCGGGGAAAGACAAATGCTCTAATCTGTGTTTGAGGTGAAGCAAGTTTTGGGTCCCAACCGTCTGAGCAGACACATCTCCTGGGACTTTCGCTGCTCAGATGCAGAGCTTTTTTTCCTCCCATGTCCTGCTAGTGGCTTTCATTTCCATTAAAAATTTGGTCTGAATTGCCAGGAAGATCTCTCCCCTCATAAAAAACCACCTTCTGTAATTTCAGAAACAGCTGTGTATGTTTAATATCACCATATCTGGATGCTTCTGGTAGATTCGCTGTGCCCTGCTCTCTGTACTTGTGGAGAAGAGATACGAAGTAGTCTCAATTGCTTTTCTCCCCCTCTCAGACCAAAATGTCAAATATAGGAACCAAAAAGATATGTGCTATGCAGGACCCTATAGAAAGTAGGTATGTTTTCAAAATGTTTGATGTTTGGTTTTGAAATTTAGTCCAGTTTAGGTCTCCATTTACCCAAAAGAGTTACACCTATCTTAATTTAATACATGCAAATTGCAGTCCTGTGAGGGACCACAAACCTCTCTAAAGCTAGTTTCAAATAAAATGGGTCAGGAAAAAATAATCCAAGGGCAGTACTATTCTGATAGCAGGTGGGTGAGAGCGTGGCTTCACATGGAGGATAGACTTGGTCTCTTGGCATCCACTCAGATCAGCAGTGTGACATTTGCTTCTCACAGGAAAATCCCTTCCCTAGGGTGCAGACAGGAAATCCAAACTGAGAGGAGGTAAATACCAAAGGACTGCTGCGGAAAGGGGAGGAGAAAGAACAGAAAGAACAGTGTTTGCTTGTTGTGTTGGCTAAGGAAAGGCTCAGTAAAGAAACTTCATGAGAAATAAGTGCTTATTTTGATATTATGTGAAGTGCTCTGGTTGCAGGATGAACCACCTCCGTGCTGCGAAGCCATGGTGCAGATTGCCAGGCTGCCTGGTGAAGTCTTCATTTACTGTGCTCTTTATTTCCTTAAAAAGCACTGAATTCCTTTGGGGAAAAAAAAAATCAAAATTCATCTCATCCAACTAATGCATGAGGTAGACCCTTAAGTTTGTTTGCAGCATCTGTTTTTCTGACTACTGACCACTGGGAACCAGCAGCTTCTGTGAAAGTCCTCGACTCTTTCATGTTAGAAACTTTGGTGCGAACTCAAGGGATCCAGTAGCAGGCCAGGACTTGCAGCAGCATGCACATATGTAACTCAGGGACTTTTTGCTACCCGTACACTGTCTAGGCTAACACAGCCCTCTCGAGCTGCTTCCTTCTGAGCATGGGATGCTGCGTTACAGGCATAACGGCAGGGAGCCGATCCACTGAGCCTTGCAATCACTCCTTGAACCCACTGATGGGAGCTTCGTTCTGGACCAATGCTGTCGCATCGGGCTCCCCCAGAGCTCAGTGTGCAAGTGCTGGGCAGCAGCGGGTGGGGAACGAGAGCTAATTACTTAAGCACAAGGAACAGAGTAAGGATGATTCACCTTGTAAGGAAGGGCCATGCAAGGCTCTTCCCTGGTGCTACTGAGATGCTCCGTGACAGGCAGTCTGTGAAACAGGGCTCTGAAAAGGACATTCCTCCCATTGGATTTGCTGACTTGAGGTTTTTGTCAGCTGGATCTTTGGGCTTCCTGCCAGCCCAGAAAAACTAACAAAGGCCATTTCTTCAGTTGCATGTGATCAGGGAAGAAGGAAGCAAAGAAACGAGGGACTGTAATATTTTGAAAAGAGAAACATTTTTTCCAGAGAAGTAAAAATGCCTTATTTATATAGATACTCAGCCTCTGGTTACTGTGAGCCCCAGCATAATTTTTAAACCTCTGCAAAGTGGCACAGATCACATCATTTTAATGTAGTACAGATGCTGCTGGGCACTACACGGAAAGTTAGAACAGCCTTGAAACTGAATCTACAATCCTACTGTGGTCAAAAATTAGAAAAGAAGATAAAAGATGCAACATTAAGACTGAGACAGAATTGTTTGAACTGGATTTGTCCATCAAAGGCTAATTTATAATTTGATACAACAAATTATAAATTAAAAGTGTATTTCCACTTACTCAACATTTTTTCACTTAGTTTCCTAGGTTCTTCAGAGTGTTCATGCCCTTAAAACAATGTTTATCAGGGTTGGGTGATTTCTGTGCCTTTAAATAAAGAAATAAATAGGGTATATTTATTTGTATATACCTATTGTATATAGGTATATATACAATTGTATATACACCTATTGTATATACCTATTTTTCAAAACTCACATTTCAGTTTTTCAGTCATTTAAAAGCTGTCCAACTGAGGTCAGTGATTTTACGGTGCTTGTAGCCCCTGCCTACAGCATATTTCATGAAAGTTGAGCTGTCAGATAGCCTTTCCTGAACAAATTCTGGTGCAGCTGCATTTTTACATTGTCTTTGTGAGCTGTGAACAGATACAAGTGGCACCATTTTAAGCATTGCCAAACTCTATCCAACTTTAAAAAAAAAAAAAAAAGAGGTGAAAACATTTTTAATAGTGAAGTATAACTAACTATTGCTGTTCTTTCTAAGCTGTTACCAAGTCTTTGAAGTTCTGCCAGCTTGTTTCCATTACAAGGAAAACCTGATACCAGCTGGAATTTTTGGAGTACAGAGGGAGCAATGGCAACAGTCCTGCTGACTTTAAAACTGTCCATAGTGTCCTAGTTTTTATGAACACAGAATAAATAAACTGGAAACAGTTTTCTTTTTAGACATCTCTGCCTTTTCAGCGGTACTGCACCCCTAACTCCATCTCTTTAAACTTCTTTCTAATGTGATATCCATGGCAACTTTTCTCATTCCCTCACTTGTTTTCAGGGCTTTTATTTTTCGTCTCTTCTGCCCATCAGTACTTCAAGCTATCAAATGTTCCAGCTCTGTGTTTATCTGCCTCACGAGAAGCCTCACGGCTCACATAGCGTAGCTTCTACTTTGTGTTTTGGGTGTTAGCTTCTGGGATTTTTCTGCTATCGCTGCCCCTGAGAGTCTTTGAGTCTTCCAGTTTGCTTAATGCAAGCCTGGGACCAATGAATATGGTTATTAACACTTTCAGTCTAACAGCTGGCTGCAGCTAGTGACATAAAAACCAGCTGCCATGTTCTGTTGATCGCATTCATCAGTGGGCAGGTAAAGCTTTAAAATCAAGATAATCTGCAGTAAGGATCCTTCCTAGCATACACAGCATGCACAAGCAAGCTATAGGCCTGCTTATCTACAAAACAGGGCTCAATTTCACCGTGTCTACTGTATTAAGCTTTCTCTGCATCAATGTAAAAAAATATTCTGCAGTACGTCGTGATTTGAGCCATATGGTGTGTGAGAAACAGGTGGACCAAAAAGCATGAAAGGAGGAAAAAATGATTTTTTTTAACAGTCAAGATAAAGGACTACACTTGTGGCCATAACCTTCCCAACAGTTATTTTCAGAATAAATAGTCAAGCCCCTCCTAATAAAGAACCTATCTGGAGAATGGAGGCTGAATACAAGAAGTTGTCCACTGGCATGCTGCATGCTTTAGAAAGGTGTTATTAACAGTTCTGTGGTGTATGTTATATGTGGCCATGAACTGCTACAGCCCTGGTGCCTCTGACTTACATGTTGAATGCTTGCAATCTGCTCTTTTTGCTATGATTTTTTCATCTCCATCAGGGAGTTTTCTTTCAATGTCCTGATTGCGTGATTCTCAAACCTGCTAAGACTCTTTTCAAAGTGGTTGCTGGAGCACTTCCCAAGTAAATATTTGTTGAAGTGCTTATTAGCAAGACTATTTTCTTGTGTATTTTCTGTTTCCATTAACATTCTTATTAGAAATGTTAACAGAAATAAGAGGCAATTTGCAAAATATGTTGATATTTCTAGCATAGTTGAATAGGGTGGTTTAATCAGGGTATTTACAATTACAAGCCTTCTTTTTATTTTGCCTTTTGTTTGACGTCTGTTTTATTTTTATTAAAAAAAAACAAAGGTATGCAGTTGCATGTTCCTATGGCAAGTAAAAGCCAAAGCAGTCATCCAGCTGTTAAAATAGTGTTAGATCTGAATTTCCTATGGATTTCCTGCTGCATGGCAGGAAATCAGCTTTCATTGCTGCTTCCCCCTCCTCCCCATCTAGCCTCCTATTAGATTAATACCAGAAGCATGAAGTAACGTTTAACAGAAAGTTGTTGCTTTTAGCTCTGGGAAAACTTGGCAGCCTCTCCAGAAATGAAGGGGGAAGGGGGAACCTGAAACCTCCCTTCGTTCAAGAGGAGATCTGAGGCATGACACATTTTTCTCCTGTTAAACTTCTGAGGTTTAAAAAAATCATGCTAATGACAAACTGTTCCTAAGTCTAATGAGGATCCGCTGTCAGCCCTTTCCTCTCTTTATGCACTAATCGCCTAGCTCCTACAGGCTATTTTTGTGTCTCATTTTCATATTGCTCCCTAATTTAAGTCATGTATAGCAAAGTGTATCACTAAGATAACAGTGCATTTCTCTGCTTGGTTGGAATGGGTTTCTAGTTTACAGGACAGTCCAGGGAGCTTGCAATCAAAATTAAGGTTGTTGCTTACGAATGCTGGGATGCCTCCTTGACTGAAGGTTTCAGTAGTACAAAGGGGAAGGAAAAAAAAAAAAAAGGCAATGTGCAAACAAGGCATTATGAGAAAGAAGCAAGACCACCCCCAGCTTCCTATCTCAGATTTCATAGTGGTCTTTAAACTACAGTACAAAATTATAATTTATTAAAACAATGTGTTAAAGATTGTCATATGTTAATTTCCTGTGATACTCTGGGATCAGCAAACATATTTTATTGTTTCCTGTGGGCCTAATCCTACATCAGTCAGTGGGAATTTCATTGGAAGCACGTGGTGTTGTGGCCACAGCGGTGCAAGCCCAGACTGAAGAGCACGTCTGGGGCTTCTTCACAAGCAGGCTACCCAGGCTGCCCAGAGCAGCGCTGCGGGATGCAGATGGATGCTCTGAGGTGAGCAGTGCAGACAAGAATATGCACATAAATCAGCAGGCTTTACATGGTCCAGCTCCCATAAAATAGCATTTCCAAACTTCTCATATTCCCTGAATAGCTGAGTTTGTTTGCGTTTCAGTTTACCATTGTGCCATTAGCTGAGGTGTTGCCCCGTAAAGCTTCAGCTTCTGGTTAACATGCAGGAGCTCTAGCCACTGCAGGTTGGGCAGGTGGAGAGATGCAGAGCTTTGAATCTCAAGTATCCAAGAGCTTTACTTTCTTTAGAACAAGCTCTTGGTGCCAACAGCTCTTCCAGCAGTTTGCAGCCTATATGGAGGGCAAGGTCAGCCAGAGCCCTCCCAGGTTTTGCCCCCTGCCCTGTCTGCTGGAGGCCAGCCCTGTTACTGGCATGCTGACAGACCCCGTGAGGAAGGGGGCACATCCAACAGTGGGCACAGGGAAACAGCATTTCCAGTAGGATGGCCCCCGTGACTCCCCAGGGTAACCCAAACTGGGCCTGACATAAGGAGGAAAGGGAAGAACAGGATAGGGATTAATCTGGCACAGCGCATATGAGAGGTGTGCGTACCATACCGTTCCTTGCATGACAACAATCTGTCTGGTATAGAAGCTGTCGTGGCCTCAGAACACCAGTTTCCTACAGCAACCATTAGTAAAAAACCTGTGGGGAGATGCTGGTCCATCTCCTCCCTTTCCCCACACATTCTGACAGGACTCAACCATGTTTGGTCCTACGACCCCCTCCACCACTTTGCTATATTTTTAGGATTTTGTTGAAGGGGGTGCGAGTGCAGTGAGGAGGTTAGATGGTGGCTTGTCACTTGACTACTATTTTGGTTTCAGTTGATCTTGCATTGGGCATTAGTGCACCTTCAGGATGTTTATCTTTGGGGTTTTTATATTTTGTCTAAGCACGTAAGGCAGTTTTGAATAAGGGCTACATAGGGTGAAAATGGCTATAATTTATATTTTTTGAATTGCTTTTAATCCCACTCCTATTTGGAACAAAACCCCAGAAAGCTAAGGCTACTTTATATCTCTGCATCTTATTCTGCCCCTAATAGTGCAGGAAAGTAGCAGCAATATTGTGTCATCCTTTGTGCTGCTAATGGGACTTAATTCTGCATTTGAGGGCCATCTGCAGAGAAAAAACCTCTATGACCCTTCTCAATGCAGGTATAGAAACTCGTCAGCAAAGGCAGCTTCACAAATCATTTGTAAGGATATATTTATCTAAACATTGTTAGGCAGAGCTTTTTCCTTTATGAAAGCTGCTACATCAATTCCAGCCCAAATGACTCCAAACAGGATGAAGTAAGTTTTGGCAACCATATTTCCTTTAGGTAGAAATGCATTGTTTTACCTCTTTTGACTCTGTTACTAATTAATGGAGTTTCACTTCAAAGGGAAGAATATTTTTGCAGGAGTAAGAAACCAAATGAGTGTTAATTTCAACACAGAGATCTATCTTTATACAGGTTAACTGTGAAATTAAAGTAGTATCTTGGGTTCAATGCCTTGCTCCTGCTGGGATTTCTTGTATAACCTTGGACAAACAGCTTAAATGCTTTTTGATTTCTTCTAATTTCCTACTAAAGAAGGTACTATCTCACTGACATGACTCACCACATTGTTATATAAAAGCCTTCTGCATCCAGATTTGTTAGAGACCAAAGGAGAACAGAAAACTTAACTGACTTGGCATCAGAGGGAGATCATAAAGTCACAAATTAAGGCGCATATAGGAACTTATGAATAGGTTTATTGCTTGCTGGGAAAAAGAGAAGTCTAGAAGGGGCAACTGTAGGATAAAGATACCCTTGCATCCAACCACTGAGTTGCTGCCCTAATCTGTGACTGTAATTGTAAACTAGTGTAGCTATGGCATTTGCACCGTTGCTTCTGCCAGCGTTTGCCTACTGACTTCACCTCTATGAGGAGTGGGGACCAAGGTTTTGCCTGTAGACCTAGTGCTTGAAGTTTTCAATATGTTTGCTCACAGATCATACAGAAAAACTTGTAGTGAGCTTAGCTGCAGTATCAGAGTTGGCTAATTAAGCCCTAAGCCACGCCCATTCACAGGCATATGTGGATTCCAGCAAAGGGAAGCAATTAATCAGCTGCCAAGACAGATAGGCATACACAAGCTAATAGGGTAGTGCTTGTGATTTGAAGCAGAGAGTAATATCTGGCCTGTGTTAGCAAAAATCCTTCTGATTACTAAAATGTTCTATTTAAAGAAGAAATAGCTTGATCTTTTACTACAGTAAATGGTCTAGTTACTTCAATAAAAATTGTAACCTTTCCAACAAATCTTGTCCTGTTTATATCTTTAGGCCATTACAGCTACAACATTGCTAGTATTTAAATGAGTCATTATGAGTTATGCAGTTTATCGATAGAGACATTTTTAAGGTAACTGTTATTACAGAAAACTAACTGCCTAAATCAGTCGAGTCCTCACTTTAATGG
Source organism: Pterocles gutturalis (assembly GCF_000699245.1). Taxonomy (NCBI): domain Eukaryota; kingdom Metazoa; phylum Chordata; class Aves; order Pterocliformes; family Pteroclidae; genus Pterocles; species Pterocles gutturalis. Next base: position 3,698 of record NW_010120188.1, on the reverse strand, counting down.
TAGTTCTGCAATGAAGCCATACTCTGAGCTGGGCAGTCAGCATCAAAGGAAGAGCAGACCTCACAACTGCGCTGCAAATCTAGGCAAAGCCTCACAGAAGTGCAACAAAATCCACCGTACCAGACCAGTCCCTTAAGCTTTGAATTCAGCTGCAAAAGCTGCCAACACTTGATGATTCAGAGGAATGCAAAACCTAACTGCTTTCTTGCCTTGCAATTACAACCTAGTTAATTGTGTACAACTGTGCAAAGGAAGAGAGTGAGGAAATTCCTTTCTTGACCCTTCCAGCAATTGACTTGTGCCCAGGAGCATGAGATTCGATTACTCATGTAACTTATTTTCCCCAGGCAGTTTCTTCTTGATAGCTCTTGTGTGACAATTTGAGAAAGTTTCAGGCCAAGTCATAAGAACACTCCCCTAGTTTAACCTCACCTTACATTATTTTATTATTTTTAGATATACCTCTACTGTGTGCTGCATTAATATACTTTTAGGTTTTAATGTGGATGACCAATGTAACTACTGGGCGTAATTTTTCCACAGGAATGGTCCTGATGAATGCAGTCATGCTCCAGGTTGCCTTTTTATTTTGCAAATATTCCCAACAAGCCTTAAAAATCAAGTTTCTTTCAGTACCTAGAATTCAGCCTGCTACACTGCCTCAAAATGTGTTTGATGAAGTTACAACAGAAAAATCACCGCTTGCTTTGAAGTTTCGCCAGAAGTTCTAGTTGTGACCATTGTTATTATTTTCAAGCTATAAACAATTGTGTAGTTTTATTCTGCAATGGCAAGCAACAGCTGGGTTTCTTCACTGAGGCAGTGGTCCAAAATGCTCTGGTTACATGCTTCAAAGCACTGAATCCTTATAGCTTCATTTGTTGCAACATGTCTGTTCAAAAGGGGTGCAATTTAATAATCAGTTGGTGTATTGGTGATGCCGGTTCAAGAAACAGAGGTTCAGTCTCAAGCACAGCTGCTCAGATCTATGTTGTTCCTTTTCTCATCAGTCACTTTAATGCAAATCCTTGTTGGACCTTTTTCAGAAGTGGGAGGGGTGCAGGGATGGAAGAGGTTTCACCTGGATCATTTTCTTGATCTGGTTTTCTCAAGTAACTGTGTCAGCCCACCAAAGAAGGTCACAAACTATAGACTGGGAACCCAAATGAACAGTTAAGGCAGGAAAGGGAGGAAATCAGACCAGTTTTGCCACCAAAGACTGGGTGTAACTACACCCAGTCATCGCTGGGTAGCTTTACCTCAACCAACTTTGTCAGGCTGGGTATTGTCTCTCTTCCCACAGGCAGCATAAAGCCTGAACCAACTCCCAGCTGTGGGCTCTGGCTCGTTTGACAGAAATGCAGTCATGTCCACACCTGATGTGGATAAAATCTGTAAAGGTAAGGGACCAGGTAATGCAGAGGTGGTGATTGCCTGTGCCTGCTCAGAGGTGACTTCAGTTCTGACGTGGCTGAAGTGATCTCTCTTTCCCTGTTACAGATGCATGGCACTGAGGTATTTTATTACCATTTTCAGTGCTCCTGATTAAAGCATACTTTTTGCAAACATTCCAACATTTGATTTCTACTTATATGAATTACCATGGAAACTAAACTTTTATTGGGCATGCTTGTATGCTCAGGGGTGGAGAATTTTAAAAGCCTCTATAATATGCAGTTGATGTAGCTGTGCAACTGCCATGAAAATACTTAAAGGTGGACTGTTGAACCCATCTATGACTTGTAGTTCTCGTGCAAGTTTCCATACCCTTCTTCCTGACTGTAATAGTAGTATCGTTGCTTTTGTTCCACAGAGATTTTTCAACTCTTTAGTTTTTGGAGTTTCACTTGGTCACTAATTTTTAAGTGTTTCCTACTCATAAAATGTCCAATTTCTGTTTGTTTTTAAATTGACGGAGTCTTGCCTGTTAAGACATTCCAACTTATCAAGTTATTTCAGGGCCTCTGCTATGGCTGGTTTTGAGTACCTCTTGTTATTTTAGAAATAAGCTTTATTCCTTATTTTCCTCTCCTTTGCTGCCAAGAAACAGATGACACCGACTCAGATAAAATGGTCCCAGCATACATGTATGATGGGAAACACATGCTCTGCCTGACCCAGCTTTGCTTCCACCTCACCTACTGTGTAAGAACTAACTAAAGGAACATTTCAGCAGGCATATTCAAAATCCTTCAGTGTAACAGTTTAACCACAAGTGCAAAGTTACTCCTTTCTGTACTATTAGGCATCATTTTCCCTAGGGAGATTTTTTCAGACTATTACTTACAGTTTTCCCACTTAAAAGGAAAAAAAAGATCATGTGAGATGAAGGGAAGGCTGTAAGGCTGTCTGCTTTTGTTTCTGGCTGTGGCAGGGTTAAAAGTCATTCTCGTGTCTTCCAGCTGTGAGCATGTCCTTAGCTCTGCATTTGTTACCCTATATACCTTTATTTTTTAACTTCATAGAACTCATAGAATCATTAAGTTTGGAAATTAACTCCTTCTTGCTTGTTCAGTGAACAGAAGAGCCAGGTTCGACACTAGTAGTAAACGAAGCATTTGGACGTTTGTAGAGGCATCAAAGAAGAAGAGCTCATCTAGGTTCTGGCCTATTAATTAGTCTCAAAAGCTTGTATTTTTATACATAAATTACAGTAGACACCAGGACAGCCAAGGCCATTTCTCTTTTTTTTTTTTTTTTATTTTATATTTTTCTGGTACTGTGGGTGTTACTATAAAGATTCCAGACTCTAACGAGTTATTACAAAGTTTATATTGTGGTAAAATAACGGTTTTAGCCAAGTGAAATATCCCCTGGAATACGCGAGGCAGGAACTGTATCACAACGAACCCGATTTCCCTGCAGCAGATGGGAGCAGTCAGCGATTGCGGTAGCCGTGTACCTCTGCCGAGTACCGTCTGAGCTTCGACTCATCCCACAGGACCCCTGCGCAGCAGGTATGTGCTGTGATCCCCGAATTTCCTCTCTGGGAAACGAACAGGGAAAGGTAGATTGACGAGGCCACACTGCATGAAACAAGATCGCTATGCAGGATACCCTGGCTCGCTGCCCTGGGCACAGTCCTGCGGGCTGGCTCGCATCTCTCATCGCTGGTGTTCTCCTCACCAAGCTGATACTATACGTGTGCTCAGAAAGCACAGGTTCATTATACACCCTGGGTTCCCAGCACTTACAGATCCTGGGGGTGGGACAACACCTCGCCAGAGACTCTTTGCCCGTTTTCTTTTCCTCTGTAACAGCTGCAACCCAGCGGTTAGCCTCGCCGCCTCTGTCACCAAGCAGCCTCCTGAGCGGGACCTCTAAAGGGGCCTGGATCGGTGCCCCCAGTCACTCGCCAAATACAGGACAGGCGAGGCGTGCTGCTCGGGCACATAGCTTTGCCAAGCCGGTGTTGGTTGGCACGCTTGCTTTGCTTTGAAAGCCCGGCCAGCGAGTGAGTGCCTGTGGGGCTCACTGTGCCTGCTCCCGGACACTGAAATGCTGAAATGCTGGTGGGGGCAGCTGACACCTGCGTGCATCCTCTGCTGATGCACGGGACCCGGACGGGGGTCTTCTGGGGACCCTGTGTCTGTATACACACACATGTATATGTATACACGCATACATGCACATGTGTATTTTGTTCAGGTAAGGCTAAACTGCAGGAGGAAGGCTTCTGGCAGGCGGCAGCAGGGTAT
>NW_010120187.1:386-2979 GCF_000699245.1 Pterocles gutturalis | reverse complement strand
TTCAGGCACCGCGCGCTCTTTGGGGCACAACCCCAAGCGGACAGGGGGTGAGAGCCAGCTCTGAGCTGCTGGCAGGAGAAAAACCCGTACTCACCACATGAGACACCTGGAGCTTGTTCAGACCCAGTGGAGACCCCGAAAACAAACTTCTCACAGCGTAGAGCTCGGCCACGCACGGCTGGGAACCTCGCTGCACCTGCAAGAGCCACGGCGCGCGCTGCTGACATCTCCCGTGGGTGTCATCACCGAGGCGGTGGCAGCACCACGAGCAGCGGGCAGGAAGGGAGACAGCGGCCGCGGCGCTGCCATACCTCCGCACAGATCTCCTGAAGGCACTTTTGGAGCTGCGCGTCAGGCAGGGAACGTGCTGCCAGCGCTAACCTCTCCTTTTTCGGGTACGAGTCTCTGCGGATGGCGTCGTAGGCGTCCAGGAACTCAACCTGCTGGGTGGGGGTCCAGAAGTAGCGGATCAGGAGCTGGCGCGGGAAGAAATACCTTGGAGAGAAGAGGAGACAGGGACTCAGGAAGGAAAACTGCCCGCGGGAGCCAGGGCAGGCAGATTCCGCACCGCTGGGAAGAGGCGGAAGCAACGTCCTGCACCGGGGCAGCACACCTCGCCCCTCGGAGCTGCGGGCGTCTGCTCCGTCCGACGGGGCGAGCTCGGGAATCCCAGAGTCACTGAGGTTGGAAAAGACCTTTACGATCAGTGAGTCCAACCGATAACCCAGCACTGCCGGCTCCACCCCTGAACCCTGTCCCCCACGCATCTTTGAAACCCCTCCAGCGACGGTGACGCCGCCATGCCCCCGGGCAGCCTGTCCCGGTGCCCGACAGCGGTTTGGGTGCGGATGTTCTTCCCCACGCCCATCGAACCTCCCCTGGCACAGCCCGAGGCCTTTTCCCCCCAGCCTGTCCCTGCTCCCTGCAGCCCTTGTGCTCCACACCCAGCACCGGCTCCGCTCCCTTCTCCACCCGTGCTCCAGCACCTCGGGGTCTCTCTTGTCACAAGGGGCCCAAAACCGAACCTGGTGACTGAGGTGTGGCCACACTGGTGCCCAGCACAGGGGACAATCACCGCCCCGGTCCTGCTGGTCGCACGGTTTCCGACACAAGCCAGGATGCCGTTGGCCTTCTTGGCCACCTGGGCGCACGCTGGCTTGTACCCAGCCGCCGCTGACCAGCACCCCCAGGTCGTTTTCTGCCGGGCACCGTTCCAGCCGCTCTGCTCCAAGCCCATCGCACCCCAGGGGGTTGTTGTGACCCAAGCGCAGGACCCTGCGCTGACCCTTGTCGAACCTCAGCCCGTCCCAATCCACCTGTGCAGCCGTCCACCCTCACCCAGAGCAACTCCCACCTGACGTGCTGCCGTCCACGAACCAACTGCGGGTGCGCTCGAGCCCCTCGTCCAGGTTGTGGACAAAGATATTGAACGGAACCGGCTCCGGCACCGAGCCCTGGGCACCCCGCCGCCAGCGGCGTTTAACTCCCTCCAGCACCACGCTTTGGGCCCAGCCACCTGGTTTTAACCGCAGGAGGAACGCGCCCGTCCCGGCCACGAGCAGCCAGTTCCTCCAGAACGCTGTGGGAAACGGGGTCGTGAACGAATCCATCGGATCCGAGATGGTAAACAGCATCTGCAGCCCCTCCCTCCTCCACAGCGTGGGTCACCTTGGCACAGAGGGAGATCTGCTCCTCCAAAGGCCACAGCGAGCTCGGGGAGCAGCGCTCCAGGTGATCGGGTTGCTTCCATGCCCGGCTGGAGCTCCTCTGCTGCGGCCAAGGCTCAGCGCAACACCAAGATCTCCACCCGGCGACATTTTACACAGCAGGGCTCTCGCCCACCCACCCAATGCAAAAGTCAGGGAGCAGAACTGAAAAATCCAGGGATTTAGCCCGGATTTAGCTCCGGCGTCAGGACAGCTGGCAGGGAAAGGAAGATTCGAAGTGCTACGGAGACAGCTGGGAGGGAATTGGGCAAGGTTTCTCCAGCCAAGCACGCACGGGGCTGTTCCCTGCGTGCCGGGGATTATTTCTCTGCGTTAGAAGCAGGGAGCCAGGCGGGCTGCTGGCACGCAGGAGCCGCTGTTGCAAAATGGTGGCCAAGCTCCTCAGGCTACAGGGGTTTGTTGTTCCAGCCAGAGGTGGACAGAAGGAGGGAGGGAGGCTGGCTGATTTTATAACTCTCAAAAAACTCCCAACTCTGTGAAATTTGAGATATCAGCATCAAGGAGCCCAAAGATGGGGGTTTTGCAAAGCCGTCACCGCGACAGCAGTACTCACATCAGGACGATGACCAAGAAGTTGGCGAAGGGCGGGATGGCGATAATTCCGATGGGAATGGCCTTGATCACGTCCCTGCGGAACTGCCTCCGAAATTGGAACAGAGAATCAGGATCTGACACCAAACATCCCGAATTCCCTCAAAATTAACAGCCCCACAGCTTCCAAACCCCGTTTTTAGGCAGGGAACGCACCTCACCCGGAGGAATCGGCCTCTCCCACCCCCCCGTCAAAGCCCCGCATGCGAACTCCAGCCCCTTTTCGTGGGGGGGGAAACGTCCCCGACGGCAGCGGGGAGGCAGAGCCAGGCGTC
>NW_010120187.1:0-356 GCF_000699245.1 Pterocles gutturalis | reverse complement strand
CTGCCGCAGCCTCTCCATCTCCCGGTAGGGCAGCTGCTGAGCACTCAGTCTCTGACGGGACATTTTAGATTTGATTTTCCTAATTTCTTTTACCTCCAGGAAGAGCGCTTGGATTCCTGCCGAAACACAGAGCACCTCCAGATCCCCGATTCCCGGGTAAACACCACAGGCAACGGAGTTTTTAACCCCAGGAAGGGAAGTAAGCGGAGCATCCAGCCTCCTCCGTCCCTCCTGGAGAAGCGGAAACATCCCCCGCTGCCCCCGGGACCCACCTCTTGTGAAGGTCGCATAGAGCACGTAGAAACGGGGGAATGTTTTTTCCAAAAACCTCTCGTATCTCCCGCTGATGCGCTTGG
>NW_010120186.1:0-5898 GCF_000699245.1 Pterocles gutturalis | reverse complement strand
CAGCACTGTGCCCTCGTGGCCAAGAGGGCTAATGGCATCCTGGGGTAGGTCGAGAGAAAAAACTTCTTCACAGTGAGGGGGACAGAGCACTGGAACAGGCTGCCCAGAGAGGTTGTGGAGTCTCCTTCTCTGGAGACATTCAAAGCCCGCCTGGATGCGTTCCTGTGTGATCTGATCTAGGTGTTCCTGCTCCAGCAGGGGGATTGGACTAGATGATCTTTTGAGGTCCCTTCCAATCGCTAACATTCTGTGATTGTGATTCTGTAATTTTCCTCTTGGCAGCTAGTACAGGGCTATGTTTTGGCTGATAACACACTGATGTTTTATTTGTTGCTGAGCAATGTCTACATTGAGCCAAAGACATCACAACTTCCCATGCTTTGCAGTGTGCAGTGCACAAGAAGCTGGGAGGGAGCCCAGACAGAGCTACAGACCCACAAACACTGGTTTAAGATTTGAGCTTAGGTTTAGGATTGAGGCCCAAACTGGCCAATGGTCTATTCCATATCATCCCACATGATGCCCAGTATATAGACGAGGGTGGCAGGAAGTTCACTCTTGCTTTCTTGGTCAGCTCGCTCTTTCTTCCAGGATTGTGGTTTTGGGACTCTCCCTGCTCCTGGATCGTTAGCTGGGAATGAGCTGGGCCTTGGTCATCGGGTGGTGAGCAGTTTCACTGTGTTATCACTCATTTGTATATTATTACTATTATTATAATTATTCTTTTCAATTTTATTGTATTTCAGTTTCTAAATTGTTCTTATCTCAACCCACAAGTCTCCTTGCTCTTTACCCCTTCAATTCTCTCCCCTATTCCCTAGGGACGGGGGAGGGTGAGCGAGCGGCTGCATGGTTTTCGGTTGCCACTGTGTTAAAACCACAACAACGGGCTTCTTGATCTCTCTCCATAGAGCATAAAATGAATGTGAACAGGCACTTTAAAGCTGCAGACCCAGCCTGGCAGCTAAGCCTTCCCTGCAAGCCTAGCTGTGCTGTGGGTGACGTACCTCCTGGAAGTTGGTGACTTGATCCAAGGGCAAACCCTCCTCCTCCTCGATGGCGTGCCGCAGTGTCTTCTCCACGTGCTGCACCAGGAAGTCAAAAGTAGCTGGATTCTGCAGGGGCATAGGGATGGCACTGAGACCGGGAGCAGCCTTTCCCAGCTGCAGCCTGGCAGTTCCTGCCCTGCTGCCGGAGCTCTAAGCCTGGCTCCGCAGCAGAGGGCAGCATATGAATGCATGAGCAGGGTCTACACTACTGATACCAGGCCAGGAAAAAAAAAATGCAAAGAAGGGAAGAGACAAAGGCAAATAACTAGCAGGCGTCTGGATTTGTGTTTGGTAGTGCAGCACCACGTGCTGGCTGGTGCAAGGGTCCAAAGATTCAGACTTAGTCCAGACTCTTTTATACACCCAGTGCATGCTCCCCCATGATCATTCACTAGATGATATCCACAAAAATGTCCCACACTGAGTGTGGTGCATTGGACAGCAGAGAGTGAAGCTGCCTGTGAAAACTTAAGAGTCCATGAGCACAACACAAGCATGAAGCAGGGCAAGGGGGAGGTGATGGAGATAGCAGCGAGAACCAGAAACAGGTGAAAGATGCCCAAGAAGGGTTCAGAAGGAGTTTAGTTTGGGTGGGAGAACGACAGAGGGAGGCCAGAACCCCAAGGGGACAGAGGTATATCTTCCAAGAACCACTGGCTCAAAACCAACCCCAAATGCCCACTTCACTGCTCTCCCTTGCTGTCAACAAGATCTGCCTTGCTTCCAGTATGTGACACATGACACGTGCTCTCCCAGTGAAGCCCAGATGGATTGCTCCCATCCTTGCCCAGCCCAGCTCCATGCAGCTGCAGGTGTTCAGGGTCCCCTGAAGTGTGACAGACACTGTCCCAGCCCAGTAGGGACACACAGGAGATGTTAACACCCGCTCAGGGTTGTTCCTCACCACCACGATCCTCTGCAAGGACAGGGGTTGGCTGCGTCTCTTACCATTTTGAAGCGGCAGGGGATGTCACTGCGGAAGACCCCAGATTCCAGCGCTTCCACATGGCCTCCCACGTATGTCTCCGAGTCCAGCACATGGCCATCTTCTGTAAGTTTGTTGAATTCCTGCTCCTGCTTGTTGGGGAAGATGATGTTGGCGTGATAGGCCTGAACCATCAGCAGTGCCTCGCACAGTGTCCCAGATCCTTTCCTTAACACCTGCAGGAGAGGCATCAAAGCTGCTTTTAAACTAAAAAAAGAGTAGATTTAGATAAGATATAAGGAAGAAATCCTTCATTATGAGGGTGGTGAGGCAGTGGCCCAGGCCGCCCAGGGAAGCTGTGGATGCCCCATCCCTGGAGGGGTTCAAGGCCAGGCTGGATGAGGCTTTGGGCAACCTGGGCTAGTGGGAGGTGTCCCTGCCCATGGCAGGGGGGTTGGAACTAGGTGACCTTTGAAGGTCCCTTCCAATCCAAACCATCCTGCCATTCAGCAAGAAGTCTTGTACTAGTACCAGTGGGACCGCACTGGTGACACGTGTGACCAGGCAGCGGGCAGTGCTGCAGCCCATGGCAAGGATGATGGGAGCAAGTGAGAAACCAACACCGACTCGTTCGTGTTGGCCAGGAGGGGAGCAGGCTATGGACAGTACAAAGACCTCCAGACCTCTGCTGCCACCATCTCCTGGCACTACTGCACTGTCCAGCACCTTTGTAAGCTAAACAAGGTGAGGACAGAGGGACATTTTCTACATGCTTAGCACAGACAGCTTCCTAACCATCCTCCCTACAGCTGACAACAGCCATCAGGAGACCCAGCTTTGCATGACCGCAACTGCAAGTAAACTTGGCTGAGCATAGAGCATCAGCCATACTTTCTTGCTCTGGCTCTGTACTGCCAGCCCTCAGGTCTCTTGTTCTTAAGCACCTCTCTCAAAACACCACCAGGCTGCCGAGAGAAAGGAGAAGCATCCCAATCCACCCTCTCTCCCTCCCTGACACAGACGGGAACGTGCCCGGGCAGTGGGAACCAGGTCCGTGGCCAGAGCATCCCTGCAGTGTGGGAGATGTGGCTCTTTGCCCAACAAAGAAAATCATCATTTCAGGAGTTCACCCACCTCATCAGGCTCCATGGGAATGATGGTGCACAAGGCGAAAATGAAAGGATGCACATACTTCATATACATGTAATAGGTAGCAACTGCGTCAGACACTGAATAGGTGGCCAGGGTCTGTCGGGGAAGGGCGAGAGGCAAATTAATCACGATCACATGTGATAGAGCAGCTCAACAACAATAATCCTTCACTGCTTCCTGCTGGACATGTGCGTACCAGCAGGAAGAATGGAAAAGGTGTCTTTCTCCACATTCTAGGTTGTAAAGAATAATCTGTTCGCGTCCAAGGACATCCTGCTCTAGCTCTAATTACACAGCGATACATCAGCTTTGGATAAGACATGGGGAGGATGAGCCATGGCAGAGCTGCTGCCCTGTCTGGCATCAGGAGGCTGCTCCAGGGCTTCATCAGAAATCCCCTGCCCGCGACATCTGTGCTATTTATTGTCCCTCCAGCAAGTTATGGCCCTTTGTGGTATTTCTGATTTGGGTGGCACTTGCCCCCTTGCATTGATGTAAATAGAGAAAATACACAGTGCCAGTGTTAGAACCACTTCAAAGAAATGCTGTTCTTTCTCCCCACAAGCTCAAGTGCTTCTAAGGCATCAGCAATTTCCGTGAGTCAGATTGAGTTAACTTCTCAAAACTCACTGCACTAAGCAAAAAACATTTGGTAACACTTGAAGATTCAATCACATTGCAGCTGCTCTGGGCTTGTCTTCCAGCTGCTCAGAGATACAGCACAGAGAGGGAATACCTGCGGCTGCTCCGTAGCCATCCGGCACATCTCTTCAGGGTCCAGCTCCACTGGATCATAACCCAGTTTTGCTTTAGTTGCTGCTTTCAGGTTGTGACTTCCCACTGGGAGGTAACTGTCTCTCTTCACCCACCTGGACAGAATCATGCAAGTACCAGTTTGTGCAGAGGAATGAGCCCTGCCCTTCAAAAAGGGGCTCAAGCTTGCAAACAGGACCTCTGTCACAAAGGGGATCTCTCACTGAGGACAGCCAAGAGCCGAGCATCCAGTGCGGTGGAGTAAGAGGTCGCCCATCTTCAGATATCCTGCGTCCCTACCAATGCACTTAAATCCCAACCAGGACAAACCCCCCTACCCATCCCATCACCACTGCTCAGAACTACCACCTTCCAACTCCCTCAGTGGCTCTAAGATAAATATTGAAGCACTGGAGGAGACCCCAGCAGGACTGCAAGGCCAGCCAGCCACTGTCCCCTCGGACACCAGAGGACAGCCACCAGCGGCTGCAGGGAGAGGCAGGGCTTGCAGGCCCCGACGCTCGGCAGCTGCTGCGGTACGCAGAGGGCCGAGGGGAAGCAGCACAGTCACAGAAACGGACCATCACGCCTAGGGAGGTGCGACACACGAGAGCTTCCAACAGAGAGGAGGAGGACAGTGATCAAATACAACTGTAGCTATTGAATATAAAGTCAAGAGATAAAGATGACAAAAAGGTAGCATTCAGTACCTTAAACAGTCCATGTGGATGCACTGGGATGATTTGTACTCTCCCTGGCTGTCCTTCTGAAACCCAATTTCCTGATACATATTAATTCCATGAGCCGCTGCTCTTGCTTCCACAAAGGGCCTGGGAAAAGAGGCAACGTGAAGAGAAGGAACAGAACAGCCCCTTCTCTTTATCTCCAGCAACAGTTTCACAACTTCTGTGTTACAAACTACCTAAAGAATTTTTCTTGTGATTCATCTGTGATATCTGCGCACAAGGAAAACTTCCCGCAGGACAGGATTGCAGCATGACCCAAGAGGCAAAGCCGCTCGCTGACATCCTGCACCAGGAGGGGGAGGCCCATGGTCCCCCTCCCCTTGCTCCCCAAAGGCTTGTCTGCACCCCTCTCCCCGACATCCTCCAGGTCTTTTGCCCCTCTCCCCGCTCTACCAAGGCTGGGCTCATCCATACACCAACATTTCCACACTGACAAAGGTTCAAAGCAGCTCAGCCAGGCGGATGGGGCTCCACAGAAGCTCACACTTCCAAGCCCGTGATGCAGGATTTGGCGAGGTGCTCAGAGTGGCCAGACAGTCGGCATGAATCACACGCTCTCACCACTCTGTGAGCCATGGGAGGATGTCGAGGCTGGTACCTGACCCTGCCCCACAGCTCAGGTGACACCTTGCCAGCTTAGTTTTCACTCCTGATCTCACCAGTCAAAGAAGTCTCCGTTGTACGTGACAATGATGGTGGGCTTGGTCTCCTGGACATGTTCAAACCACCTCTGGATTAAATGAGCCTAGGATGAAACAGAAGAGTAGAAAAGATAAATACATAAAGTAACTTCAGCTCCTCCATGGAGAGGTGCTGGATACCGTACAGTTTACTCCACCCTTTTCCTCTCCTCCCCACCTAGCCCTAACCTGACCTCTCTTGCCCTTATTACCAAGCAATGAAAGCATGACCAGCCCTGCCGGACCCACCACGCTCCCCAGCGAGGCAGCCTACCAAGCCATGAGCTCTCTTGGGCCAACAAGAGCCCCAGGCAGGTAAAAAGTCTGCCAGGCAGAATTACTTACTTCATCTGGTTCATTAAAGACACAAAAAGGACCCTCATACTCTGGCTTTGGAGTAAACTCGAAGTCTTCGATATCCTCAGAGACGATCTCCCTGTTTGTGATCAGGTAGCCCTACGGGAGGTGACAAGGAGGCAGTTAGGAGGACTTGGCTTGCAGACAACCCCAAAATGCTGTCCAAACGACGCGACGCTTTCTTCTTGAAAGCCAGAGCTTCTGTCCAGGGGGAACAACTGTCTGGGAGTCACCTG
>NW_010120185.1:124889-128020 GCF_000699245.1 Pterocles gutturalis | reverse complement strand
GGGTGCCGCCGGGGCCCGGGGTGACACACGCGCGGTGTCCTCAAAGCTGAGGCGTGCCCGAGCACGTGGCGGTGCCAGTTGCCTCCGTTTTGCCTGAAAAGTTAACTTTCTGGTAAAAAAAAAAAAAAAAAAAAAAAAAAAAGTAGGAAAGAGACAGGAACGCTTGCGGTGTTGGTTTTCACTTGAATTTGATGCCCTTTGCATCCACGGAAAATACAGTAATTTCGGTAATAACGAGATAATTGCCTGTCACTGCTTAATGTACATAATTGTTATTTGTTCTTGATACGATTCCTTAATGCAAAGGTTGGTGGAAGGCAGCTGTCGTAAAACTTGTGTTTATTCAGTGAAAGGCTGGTCACACCAGGCCCTTAAGCAGTGGGGACGCTCCTTGGCAGAGCCATGGGTCAGATGTGCTCAGGTGGATGCCCCAAAAACCATACTTGAGAGAGGGGCCTGCAACAAGATGTTCCTGTGGTTTAAATTTCCCCTAACTGAGGTGACGCGGTTGAAACTTTATGCAGAAACTGTCAAAGCAGTCACTTTGGAAAAGAGATAAGGACATCCCAAGGAAAGCACGATGACCAGGGCCTTGCCAAGGACCGGCTGTACGAGCTGGAGGTTAGAGCTGCTCCGCAAAGTTGCTGAATAGGAAATTTTTCAAATCCTGAGAATATTAATAAGGCAGGGAAGTTGCTTGTCTTTAGCTCTAGCCTGGAGGGCTGTGCTCCTGGAACCACTGCAGGATGTTGCGTCATTTTCTTCAGTGGGCATTTGTCTTTGCTGCTTTTGTGGAAGCTGGGATACCCTCTGTACCTTTCCACAAAAAGGCATACTTACATTTCTTTCAAAGAAAAAGCTCACTTCTTGCTGGATTCCTGATAACGGCACCAGAAAGGTCTGAGCGTGTTGTTAATAGAAGGACAAGATGATGACATCTGTGCAGGGTTCAGAATTTGTATTCTTCAGCAAAAGGTTCAGTTTCAGCAGCTGCATTAGAGTTTAAAATCAATTTAAGTCCATTAATGGTACTTACTAAACAAGTTTTAAGTTGTTGATCCCTGTGTCCAAGAAGAGAAGGTGGCTGATAAACTGGGCTAGGGTTATTTCTGAGAGGATGAAAACAGCTTTCCTTGTGTTGGTAAAATTTATAATCATGTGTATGAAGTCTGATAAAGCTCTGGAAGGCTCCAGAGATGGGCCTTGTTCTGTACAGCCTTACTAGTAGAATTGTTGACCTGAGGAGGCTCTTTGAAGAATCAAATTAATTCTGCAGAAATCATTATACATGTCTGAAGAAGGCACCAAAAAGTTTATTTTAAAATTTTGTCTAAACCTGCCTCTCTATCCAAAACTACATCCGTTTCATAGGTACCTTTCCTACAAAATAGCACTGACCTTCTAAGGAGGAAAATACCTGTTTCAAGACGTCTAGAACTTTTGTCAATATACCTGAAGCAGTCATTTTAATTTGAGAGATTTCTTTTGTTTATTTTCATTAATGTGTCACATGCTGATGTCCTTAATTCCAAAAACCAGAATTAGAATTTTTTCATCTCATCTGTTCTGCGATTTATTTCCGTGCTGACAGATTTTACATTTACTTTCTTAAATAAATATGCACTGCTTTAAGCTTCTTTTTATAAACAGCACTTGTAAATCAAACATCAACATCAAAGATGTTCACTGTAAAATAACTATTCTTGTTTGGAAGGCAGTGCACTAGAAGTCTCACCTTTCCAAGATTATGGTATGTTTATATCCTGCTTTCAGCATAAATCTGAGCATAAGTTACTGCATTTGACCTGTGGCACAATTAATTAATTCATTGTTTTCAATGAAAAGACAAACAACATGTCATACTATTACAAGAAAGCAAATCAAAGGAACCAAGCAAAACAAGAAAACACGTGAGCCAGCACACACATGCAATAATTTTTTGCCTTTTATTTGTTCATAACATTCAATATTTTAGATTGCACAACTTTACATATTAAATACAGTCCTCTTCCCTCAAAGGAAAGAGTAAAGAAGAAAAAAGGGATCTAGACAAGCTTTTGAAATAAACACTTATGTATATATCAATCAGTGGCAAAATTCCTATTTTAGAAGTTCCTATATCCATTCCAATGTAATTATAATTTTAGAAATATCTTTCATTTGCCTTTGTATAATTGGATTTAGTCTTAAGTGTCATTAAGACTAACTGTTGTATTACTTTTTTTAGAGAGTTACTTGTCCTGGAGGACCTCACAAGAAGTATTAGGTTCTCAGTAAAGTCACCTGTATAGTGTTCAGACTCTTCAGAACAACTCAGCTGAGTAACTCTGCATTTTGTACTCTCAGTAGTTTTTCATTCTTCATGTAAAATGTCTGGAAAACCTGTTCCAGATAATTGGCTTCCATGGGACACCGTACACTTTACAGCACTGTACGGTTTGACCTTTGTATCAGTCTCTCTTGTCCATACCACCCGCTGGGTGCTGCGTCGCCTTACACTGCAGGCTGGGTCTGCATCTGGAGAAAGTGAAGGGGTATCACTCCTGGTTTGTAACATTTTATTTCTACCTGTGAGAGCAGTGTAGAACAAAGCCCTGAATGTGTGTCACAGGAATACATGTAATTCCCGATCCGGGGAGAGCAATCGGGTCCCCTTCACTTGCTGCTTTCCAGTTCACCACAAAGAGCTACTCTGGAAGCAGCCAGAAACACTCCTTTCCCCCAGGCTCGAAAGCAATCCTATCTGGGAAGATCTACCCTGCTACTTGGCTGAGAGACAGGATTCAAATAGAATTATTTCATATGACATGCTGATGCCAGGCTCAGATCTGGATTTTTCTTTCTTCGTCTTTTTTCAACCTCAGACTCACAAGTTCTTCAGAAATCTTGGTTTAATTGAACATTTAATTGGGCTTTGGAGTATCAGTAGTGTATGGAGTTTTTGATTTTCATTCCTTTAGGTTAATGTAGCTAATTTACGTTTCTTTTCAAGAAGGTTTAAACTGTTCCCAGCAGACAGTGGAAAGCAAATGCTGAGAAGTCTTGATGTGAAGAGAGAATTGTATATGTTTATATGCCAGTAAATGAAACCAGACCTCTATATGACTATTCCTTGCTATCATACTGCTGTG
>NW_010120185.1:124515-124866 GCF_000699245.1 Pterocles gutturalis | reverse complement strand
GTTAACTTTCAAGCTATACGTTGTATGTGCTGCTTGTAATTATACTGCCTTTGTTGGTTATTCTTCCTATTTCTGCTCTCTTTCTGTTAAACTTCATGCCCTAGCCGTGAAAGATGAAACAACCCTACCGTGTTTCTAACCCTACACTTTCTGTTTTACATGGCCATGCTCATGCCACTCTCATGAAAATAATCCACACTCCCAGACCCCCCTTCTCTTTTTTTTGTGGCTTACCTGTCCAGTGCAGAAATTCATTGCAGTTTAGGTTTTAGACAAGGGGTGGTGTTGCTGGAGTCCTGTGGGGTTGCACAGGCCTGGAAGAAGCAATGTTGGCCATTTGTCCTCTTTCTG
>NW_010120185.1:94017-124492 GCF_000699245.1 Pterocles gutturalis | reverse complement strand
AGCAGGAACCAACCCTCTCAGTCCTTGTTAAATGCAATAAAAATATGGTAAGAATGAATTTATAAATCATCAGCAGTAAACAACTTACTTATTATTAATGTTTTGGGAAAAAAAAAGAAAAAAAAAAAGTAAGATTAAAGCAGCCGCTCCTTTTGGCAGAAGGAATGAGCAGGGTGGAAACTAGACATCAGACTGCTTATTCAGAGTTTGATCCCAGATGTGGGAGGAGAAATCTTTCTGGAGTTCCTCATAACTCACTGAAATGAGGTAGGCTGGTCCTGCTTGGGAGCAACAAATGGATTAGATCAGCATGGGAGAACAGATAGATAAGGAGAAGGACCTAAATGACTGTGGTTTCAAAGAAGCCAGAGAAAAGAAATGTGTTGCAGGGAAAGATTAATGCATCAAAAAGTAGGAAATATAATTGGTTTGTGAAATGTTTCTCTGAACACTGTCAGTTGTTATAAAGAGTGTTTTGAAATACAACAATATGGGAACGTTCATCAGGTATGTATTGGCGTTACTGGTACAGATCTTCAGTGTATTATGAGCTCTGCTGTAGCTTTTAATATAAGAACTTCATCAAATCACTTAATTATATGTTCAGTGTTGCCTTATGTAGAAGAAGCTCTTTTTCTAGCTCTTTAATATTCATTTGGCCATATTAACCCCTGAGTGTTTTCAGAACATTTTTAAATTCTTGTAAGGTGCTAGAAAAACTCAGAGGAGCTTCAGCAGAAAACTATTTTGAATAAAATATCTGTGTGTGTGTACAAATATTCTGATTGTTTTGTTGCTTTTCTGTCTTTACAGATACATTTCATCAGTTCACGAATGGAAGTTTAAGAGACTTTATATAAAATATACGTGAAAATGGAAACTTCATCTTTGCTATCATCCTTACATGATGAATGCAGATCAGACAACTATATTGAACCTCATTACAAGGAATGGTACCGAATAGCTATTGATGCTCTGATTGAAGGAGGTTTAGATGCCTACAAAGAATTTCTTTCCAAAGAGAGATGCTCAGAGTTCCTAGCAGATGAAGAAATTGATTATATTTTGAACAATGTTCACAAACTTCCCCAAAACACAATTTATTCCTCTAACCATGCTATTGATGACACCTCTTCCTCGGGAACCTACTGGCCTATTGAATCAGATGTTGAAGCTCCAAATCTTGACTTAGGTTGGCCCTACCTGATGCCTGGAATTTCTGGTGGCACGAATATTGATCTGCTTTTTCATCCACCACGAGCACAGCCTTACACCATAAAGGAAACTATTCGGAAGATGATACGAGATGCAAGGAAGGTAAACATGAAAAATATTACTGAAAAAAAAAAAGTGGCAATAATAATCTGGTTGGTGTTTTACTACAGGCTTTTTTTTTTTTTTTCCTTCTGTTAGGAGAAAACAGTCTGGTTGCTAACAATTCAAACAGAAAGGTTTTCCCAGGCTGAGATTGGTCCCTTGGTATCACAAGCACCAATGTTGTTAACCGTATTTACAAGGCATCAGGGATTAATTGGAGGGATTAATGAAACATAATTACCATTTTACTGTAATGCTGACCAGTCCTTGAGAAATTTGTAGATAATCGGCACACCTTTTCTCTGACCTCAGTTGCATATGCCTCAAGTGATATAATTCTGTCTAACTTCAGGGTATATTCTAAGGTTTCTCTTGCATCAGTGGGAACGTGCATCAGTTTGGCATGGGAGCCAATTGTTGCAAGCAAATAGCACCTTGGTGTACGTCCGGCTCATGTACCTTGAGAGTCTCAAGTTTTCTGATTTTGCATGGCAGCTGTCCATGCAGAAATTAGGCAAAAATTACTAAAGAGAGCTCAGAAGAAAAAAATGAGGTTTCAGCAGCAAGGGAATAGATTTTAGTTGAGTACTTTACCTTCATTTATGACTAATGACTTATTTATAAGAAATGTGGACACTTCTCCAAATGTACTTGTCTCCACTTACGGGCACTTGCATCTTGAGTTGCCTAAGGTACACCCACCTTACACCTTGGTGACAGGGTGCGGAATGTACAACCCCTCCGTTGCTTCCCAGTGCCAAGTTAAAAAAACCACGAAACCAAAAGATGTATTAGTATGCAGTTCTGTTTAACCCTGAGCCACATTACCTCTTCAAACAGATGTGACAAGGTTTCAGAAGTATTCCTAGCAAGTATGTCATGCTGTCCTTGCATTCCTTGGAAATAAATTGGGTTCTTTGTGACTTTGTGGGCTTTAAATTGATGGGACAGGCTGTAGCTCGAGTGCATCCATGAACACTTCAGTGGCTGAAATATGCGTGTAAACGTGTGCACTAGAAATGAACTGAAAAGGGTGGGGAAGGAAAGGACAATGTCTTTTTACAGTGTCTGTCCTCTATTTAGATAAAGCATATAACTTGTTGCCATAATAGGGTTATCACTAGGCCTTTTATCCTGCAGTTTACAGTCTAGAATCACTGTATGTTCAAGGAAGAGGAGAATTAATTACTTCTCCCCCTCTTTGTCCCTTTCAGAATGGGATTTGGTATTTTCTGCTTTTGTATGTAGTGAGGCTTGACTGTGACTTGCCCAAGATTCTCTCTGATCATGGTCAACTGCATCTCCTGAACTACCAATGTATCCACTGGAAGGGAAACTACAAAAACACAGTTAACTTTATTGCTGAGAGGAGTTCAGTTTTGCTACAAGGTTGTGAAATGCCATGATGAAAGGCAGTTTGCAGTCAGTTGCCACGCTTTTTGTGCCTAGCTGGCTAGCTACATGCAGTCCAGTAACTTTCTGACAGCTCTCTTACCTGGTGGTGCTGCCTTGTAAAATGCCATTTTAAGGAGTATGCCTCCTCTGAATGCAGCTGTGGAGAAAAGTTAGGAGTGATTCTTACATCTCTTTGGAAGAGGGTTGAGTGCATAGCCCCCAACATAAAAAAGACCTGGACCTGTTGGAGAGAGTCCAGGGGAGGGCCACGAAATTGGTCAGAGGGCTGGAGCACCTCCCCTATGAGGACAGACTGAGAGAGTTGGGGTTGTTCAGCCTGGAGAAGAGAAGGCTTCGAGGAGACTTAACAGCAGCCTTCCAGTACCTGAAGGGGGCTACAGGAGAGATGGGGAGGGATTCTTTTATCAGGGAGTGTAGTGAGAGGACAAGGGGTAATGGGTATAAGCTGAAAAAGGGTAGATTTAGACAAGACATTAGGAAGAAATTGTTTCACTGTGAGGGTGGTGAGACACTGGAACAGGTTGCCCAGAGAAGCTGTGGATGCCCCATCCCTGGAGGGGTTCAAGGCCAGGCTGGATGAGGCTTTGAGCAACCTGGGCTAGTGAAGGGTGTCCCTGCCCATGGCAGGGGGTTGGAACTTCATGATCTTTAAGGTCCTTTCCGACCCAAAACATTCTGTGATTCTATGTTTCTATAGTGGCTCTCCGATGTACTTGTGGCACTTCCACTTTCTAAAGAGGATGTTATGTATGTGTCGCTGTCAAACCTGACAGCTGAGAGGTTTGTTTAGTTGATCAGCACAACCTCAACAGCAACAACCATAACACTTTTGATATGATGATAAGGGTTGGTCGCTTCAGGAAGCAGCAATTAAATCTAAAAGACATGGTGTTGTTCAGCCTCTTCTGTCAGCAGATACATAGAAAAGTTTAAAGGATTTCTAAGTAAGGTAAACTAAGGTATTTAAAACATGCTTACAGCATGCAGAGACTGTGAAGAGGCTAACCTACTTCTTCTGAGCCACTTATAAAAATGTAG
Organism: Pterocles gutturalis; assembly: GCF_000699245.1. Lineage (NCBI taxonomy): Eukaryota > Metazoa > Chordata > Aves > Pterocliformes > Pteroclidae > Pterocles > Pterocles gutturalis. The sequence continues at coordinate 120,721 of NW_010120185.1, read as the reverse complement.
TTACATTAAACAGGGTTCTTTGCCATGTGGCAGTGATTGGTAGTCGTATGAGAATATTCAAAGGAAATTAGAAAAGGTTACACATGAAAAACAGAAACCTGTAAAGAGTAGACAAGTTCTTCAGCAAATCACATTAAACCAGTACAGCTCTAAGAAAAGCCTATGGGAATTTTAACAAACTTATGTGGGAAAATAAACAGACTGTTGGAGGTGGGCATGTTCATACACCAAAATTTAAGCACCAAACTGAGTTCAGGCACTGATTTCCCTTGGCTGCCTGAACCCTCAGTGCAGTGGGAAACCATTTGCTACCAGGGCAAGGCAGAGAATGTTTCTGCGCTGATTCACCCCAGGAAGGAACCCATTTGATATGTATTTATATGTATGTAGTATCCCAAAAATTCATGAAGGAGATTGAGTAAGTTGAAACCTACATTCTTTTGATTATTTGGAGATATATGAGGATAAGGTGACGTTATTAATGGGCTTACTCTTGACCTCTTTCATGCTTGATGCATCACAGTGTCACTCCTTAAAATGATCATTACATATGCTAATTTTGACCTTAAGAAGAGGTGTTGTAAACAACATAAAGCAACTTGCTTGCTGACAGTGATTTCTCCTGACTAAAAAGGAAGATCATTTGTAAGGGTATGCTACACTAGACTAAAAACACTGGCTATAAAAAAGTGTCGTAATAAAATGTGGTCGCCTACGTGTTTCTTAAATCCATAATCTGCATAAAAATTATGCAGATCACCTTCATGGTAAGTATAATAATGGAGTTTTTCTTATCAATCCTAGAAAAATGAGCTAACCATTTAAGGAGATGAATCCATGCTTGTGGTATCTGTTTCTTAACTTATATTAGAGCAGGGGAACTGTATCATACGTAGGATGGCATTACATTGCAGTCTCTACTACAGCAGTTCTGACTGCACGCCTATCCCACAGAGGAGTGCTCACGTAGGTCAAACCTAAACAAGTCAACAAAATGGGTTTGCTCTTGGTGTAACTAGACCTCATCTCCAAATGATACAGCTTGCCAGCCACCCTCCTCTGTCAACATAACCTGTGTTCATACAAGGAGGCTGTTTGGCGTGACTGTGTCAACCGGGGAGACATGAATCTTTTTCAGATGTTTATATAACCATGTGGGGAGAAAGCACTGCAAAGTCTGTCTGACCTTAATGATGGATGAACTTTTTCAAACAAGCCAGTAGCCTTATTTCTCGTGTGTTTTGGAGGCTTCTACCTTTAATAATTGTCAGGTTTCTGGCTTCTCTGAAGCTTGAGGTGCTCCTACAGCCTGACTCATCCTGGCTGGGCTGTCTGAACCACAACTGATAATGTTCAGTTTTCCCTGAGAAGATTATTCATCTGGGAAATGGTATCAAGATGATTACTCATCTTGTGTCAGGTTAATGTGAAACTTCCTTCTCTTACTGTAAAGTAACACGGCGACTTCAGTAATGAAGTGTCCTCTTGCCATATGACTTTTCATAGGAGTGGCCTCAAAACCATCAGTTATGAAGCTTGCACCTGTGTGCAAGAAGCAGCTTGTACTTTCTTCTCAGGCGTGATTGACAGAGTGAGGCAACAGGGAAGGGACAGGACAGAGCACCAAAGGGTCCTTCTGGCAGTGTGTTTTTCTTCATTAACTGGATTCCTCTCTCCACCACCCAGACATTCCTACATAGTTTTAGAGAGAATGCATAGCTCTGAGTCTTTTAGTTTGATAGCCAAATAAGGATCAACTCTTCCTGGAGAGAATTCAAACCTGTTTTTTAAAGAACCATGTTGTTTAGACAACCCAAGGATTGCCGGTTTGCAGCACAAGCCAGAAAACTCTGAAAGACTTCCCTGACATACTTTAGGGAATTTCTGGTGGAATGTAAGAAGCTGAACAGTATGATAAATATGCAATACTTTTCACTCATTTTATTTTATTAAAATACACTAGCGGTCTTAAACCTTGGTTCACAAAATCAGTGATAGTTATGTGACTTTTTAACATCTTAGTTGTTTTTAGAAGCTTAACTAGAAATTTAGGTGGTTAGTGTGTTATCATTTTGGAAACTCAAAAAAAGTTGTTTTTGCTGAATTACTCACAATTGGGCTTTTTAATATGAGGAGTGGTTGCAAAGCTTGGACCATTGGGAAATAATTAAGTTACAATGTAAATGAGTGTTAACATGTTATTAAGTCTTGCTGGACTCACTGTAGGTATACCTTTAGGAAGTCAAAAAGGGCTTTCTTTGAATTCTCGTGAGAGAGAGAGTTATGTACAAAATCTGATGCCTGTGTTGTCTTCTAGAGCAGTGGGCCTAGCTAAATAAACAAAAACAGTTGAGTCATTTTGCAGTCATATAAACAAAGAAAAATATTTTCTTCTGGTTTTGTTTGTTTGTTTTGTTTCATTTCAGGCAACAGAGGTTGTATCTTACAGAAAAAATGATTCATCACTATTGATCTGATTTGATCATGTGTATTGTCCAGTAATAATGATCTAGTACTGGCTACATTCTAGTAGGAAAGAAAATCAGATTCTTTACATGCCTAAAAGGGTTATGTTTCTATACAGAACATGGGTGTGTTGAGCAATCTTTTTTTACTCTCTCAACAATACTCTTTGACAACTATTTTAAATATAATTTGAACACAGACTGGAACAACGATAATGAATCGTGCTTCTGGCAATGCCTGTCTTAGCTCATTAATTGCAGCAGTCCAAGAAGCTGAGAGAGAGGGGCTGCATTTTTTCATTCATAAAAACTGAAGCAACCTGCTAAATTCAGGGAGAGAGAACAGATAAATGCAATAGTTATGCCACTCAGAAGTTTTCTGTATTATCTATAGAGTGTCTGATAAACAGTCAATATCTTCTTTAAGCTGAGAGTAACACGTAGAAAGACTTGAGTTCCCAGATGAAGATACATAGGCAATATTTTCCCTGACAAAATATTCTACCCCACAAGGATTTCAGCAGGTGCTTTTTGGTTCAGCTGCTGTGCTGAAGGGTGCATTTATCATTCACTTTTACTCACTTTCTGTTAAATGGCTTACTGTTGGTTGAAAAACAGCACGGCAGTCATGCATATGGTTTCCAGGTGAAACACGATTTTTAGCTTTTGATAGATTTATGAGAGTGAGTGAGGTCATGTCCCAGCTTTTCTAATCACACAGGGCACATGGCATGCGCCAGAAGAGGGCACGTGTCTTGCTCTTGCTATTATTGCATGACCTGGTATCAATTTTTTTGTTGTATGCTCACAACAAGTAATTATTTCAGGTATTTTATCTGCTTGGCTTTGCCTTTGGAGTCTTCACACTATTTTACTTGCCTGTCCCCTTGTCCCCCTGCCCTCTCTCTCCCTCCATGTACAGGTAGTCCCAGAGCAGTCACAGCAGTGAGAGGACTGCCATCGATGGGATGTGTCTGCAAGCACTTTCATAATCTGGAAAGCCTGGGAGTTCTGTGAAGTGCATTTCCTATACGCAGTTGCTCTAAACATGAAGCCCATAATTTTCCTGGTAGTCCTGCCGTTAGGTGGGAAGGATCCAAAACTGAAAAGCGAGCAGAGGCTAGGGCTAGCCTGGAGAGTGGGAATCTGATAAAATAGTCTTTAATCAGTGGTGGTGTTTTTTTTACTCACAGGTTTCTATCAGGTCAAAGGTTTGCAAGGCTATTTTGAGATCTTTGATACTCATATTTTGTATTAAAAGATGTAATTAGCTGATTTATAGGTATTGGTATTTTTATGTCACAACTGTGCTAATGTGTTATCAAAATATCACACCACTGTGGTGGATTTAAGAATGGAATAGAGAAAATTAAAGGCTGGATCTTATAGGCAGCTGTATTTCTTTATTAATGTCTGTCTCATTCACATACATGTAATAAGTAAGCATATGCATATGCTTTGCAGCAATACTTTTCATTAAAACCTTTTATCATTGATATAAGTCTTTGTCAGTCAAAACAAAAGTGCTATTAAAAAGTCATTTATGCTTTTTACACATTCAGTAGATTAAAATGTGCTTTATCATATTCAACAATAACTTTATACTACAATATGCTGAAGCAATTATAGGTAAAAGTATGCTATGAGTACAAAACTGTTGATTTAAACTTATTTTGCCCACGCAGAATGCTTCTGTCAGTGTCAAGTCCAGTGTATTTGGGTTTTGTCCCTCTCCTTTTCTTGCTTGTCAAAAAATCCTGATAAAGTGCTAATTTTGTTCTTCTGAATTCCTGTACCCAAGAATTTGCCTAATTTTTTTCAGCCAGGGAACAATCTTGCCTGAAGAACTAGAGGCTTAATCACTTCACATTCATATTGCCATAGGCCTTTTTTGATGTCTTGCAGTTTTAGCATAGCTTTTGATCTCTGATAGATTTCCAGCATAGTCAGTGGTATGGGGGACATATTTTGGGTGATTTTAAGCTTTAAAGAATTTGAAACTAAAATATTTTACTATCTGTGATATAATTTTAAATTTATAGCTTGATATGCAGATACCTGCAATACCACAGCAGTATTTTTGTAATACATTATGATAGAAACTACATGGGAAGTGGAGAGCTGCTGACATGGAGCAAAACAAAAAGCACAAAAATCCAAGGAGAGCTGCCAGTTCAGAATTTTGTATTCTTCTGTTTGGAAGGAGAAGGATGGAATGCCACTGAGTTACATGTATTAAGTTTCATCATATATCAGATCTGCGTACAAGTATCTACTTCACTTGTAATTATTTCAGAACAATTTGCTTAACGCTGTGTTATTTTCCCTGAGGAGTGCTGCAGGTATTCCAGTGCAGGTGGCAGAGGAGTCAAAGTACACTTTAGTATTTACCTCTCTAAAAGAAGTGCAGACCTTGCCATTGATATCAGTGCAATCACACCTTTCCTTTTAACCTTTTGATAAAGTATGCCTATAACCATTTTCTAATGAAGACATGCTATTCTGTACAGTAAAAGTTGAAGTTCACATTTTCAGAATTGCTGTCAGCATGCCGGAGACTCAGAGGGCTTTTACTCTTTAAAATGCTACCGTAATTTACCTTTGGGAGGAATGAAGCTATGGCCATCCCAACAGTAACGGGGTGTAACTGGCGTTGAGCTTGCCTACTTTATAGCAGGATCTGCAGACATCCATAAAATGACTCACCTCCGTAGAGCTGTTCAAAATATATAATTGCAAGCTCTGGCTATGGCTTGCTTGATCAGCAAAGTTAATGATTTTTCAGTATAAAGTCCACTCATCAGTAAGCCAGTTGAATTTACAGTGGTGTTATTTGCATTATATAGAAGTGAAAGTCACCAAACCAGCTATCTCTGCTTTCCTTGCCTCTGTTTGACATCTCTTCCCATATCCTGGGTGTTAATTTTCTGAAGCTGTAAACATCATTATGTTGTGCTGCATGTCTGTATATCGTATAGTTTACTGACGTCTTAGTCTTACTGATTGGTGCCATCCAGCACAGACATACCACGACTGCAGTATAAACAGTAAATTCAGAATTTACATTTCTCCTTTATCATTAGCCATCAAAGAACATGACCAAAATGTGTGTGGTTTTATAGATGAGAATACTGAGCCACAAAAGCATTAGATTAATATATATCACAATTCAAAATAGATACAATTATAAACCAAAAGCCTGAGAGTGTTTTATGTTAGCAAACAGTACTCAGAGCAGGTAGGGGCCAGATAACAAGTTTTTATTTTCGTGTCTCTGTGGTTTTAGTTGATAAAAAAAAAAAATCATAGTCATGCATTTAGTGTTATAGTTATGAAAACTAATTTCTGAGGAACATCAGTACTACTCCAAAAATGTTAGTATTAATATGTAGCTATAGCTTTGTAGTGCTCACTTTTCAAAAATATTTGTAAAAGCATGAAGTCCTTTCTTATCTTCAGATAAAAGAGGGTGTATCTTCAAGACACACACAGGGTGTTCTCATACCTTAGCTAAAAGCAGATTATCTTAACCAGTTCTGTCTCCTGGTCTGGAGTGCTTGCACTGACTGCCCAGAGATGTAAGACATGAGGGAACCTGAACAGATTCCTCAAAAACAGAGTCTATGGTGACCCCTGCTCTCCTCAGCAAGGTGTGTGGGCATGAAGATGCCTTCAGAAAACTTCTGTGGTGCGTCTTTTATCCCGGGTTTTTTGCTAACTGCATCACCAGATTTCCTCAGGCCTTTTCACTGCTGCCAGAGATCTGGCTGTAAGAGATGAAGCTGGGAGATAGGATAATATGAGAAGTTATGTACCGTATCTCTTGGAGATGAAAAGAAAACTTTGATATCTGCTTCATCCACTAGCAATTGGGCTCAAACACTAACACAGGGTTGTGCGTTCAGGTAGCTGAGAGGGTGTGCCTTCAGTTCAAACGGCAGGTATAACATCTCAGCCTTATTTTCATACTGTTTCCTGGAGCTGCAGGCACTCTTTGCCAAGCAGGCTGCACTCCAGCTCAATAGACTCCCTTTGTGGCTTAGGCACTAGGTAAAGCACTAGACATCACCTTCTAATTCAGGTGAATCTGAGTGGCATCAGCCCACAGAAGGTGTTGTACTTAGTGTTTTCCTGATAGGCTTTTGGTGCTCAGTAAGCCAGAAATAATAATGAGGATGAGATGAAACAACCAGCACACAAGAAGAGCAAGTGCCCGCTGACCCTCTGTGGGACCTTTCTCAAGAAATGCCCGCCAAGGGACAGCCCTTTTTAAGCTGTGCAGACTTCCCTGCTGGTGGGCAGTACCTCCTGATCAGAGCTGCAAACAGAAGTGACAGTGGCAGCCAGCAAATCTGGTTTCCCTCAAATGCCAGGGGGATACCGCCTGTCAAAGCAACCAGGCCTACCTCCCGCATGACAGAGCACAACAATATCTGAAGCTATCTGCTGTCCTGGTAACTTCTTGGCACTGTGTAATGGCAGATTAGCACAGGCATGCCATAATTGCCAGAAAAGTCACTGGCAGGTATGTGGAGTTCTTTTAAAGAATAGGCAGTGTATGTGGCTGCACAGTGTCTGTTTGATAGAGGTCTGTAACCTGTCTTTACTGACAATGGGCCCAGCTCCTACAGTGGTATGTAATGTTAGGAGTCTACAGAAAGCTGCTTTACAGTGTAACAAAACCTATATTGTTTTGCTCGAAGGAGATACTTCTGAAATGAGAAAGCTAAGCATCGAGATGAAACTGGGAGTGATGACTGATACTTCTATTTGTTTATTTATTTTGTGTCACCTTATTTTATGCTTTAATGCTATATGATCGCCAGGCTGACATATTATGTGGTTGACGGGAATTAAATAGATCTGAAATAGTTACATTTGCAGTACTGAAGTAGTTATTTTTGCAGTAATATGATTATCTATTTTGTTCACAAATTCTAGGCTTACTGACTGACAGTAAGACACTTGTGCCAGAAATCTAGTTAACCGGATGATTTGATTTCTTATGCATAAGTCAAATTTAATGATGGAAGTGCAATCAAGATCTGAAGTGCTGTGATACAGATTGCCATCTCCTGTTACAGGATTTCTATCCTGAGGAAGGGCTCTGTACTTTGACTTGAAGTTCAGAGGTGTTAAACAGTGTCTTTGCAATGAGCTCTTGAAAGCCCAGGAAACTCTTCTGTGTAAACATCAGAGCCTTGCAAAGCCAGGGCTCCAAGTGCTTTTTGGAGGAATAAAAAGAAATAAAAAGATGTGCTGTCCTTGGGACTCAGGAAAGAGTCTTGGCAGAGGAGCAGGGATCTCTGCTAGTCTTTCAGTTGCTGGAAGGCTTCCTGTTAGAAACCAGTGCAGCAGCTAAACACTGTTTAGACCTCCTGAGGGACCATAACACTCTGGAGCCAGCACGCAGGGTGGAAATGCTGGGCAGCTTAAGGCAAACGCAGATGGGCCAGTGTTCGATTCAGCTGGGCTCTGCTCCCAGCTGTTGTGCATAGAGCAGAAGTAACTCCATGAGGATCGGTATCAAACAGATGGAAGTAAGGCAAGAAAGTTGTGCATAGTGTCTGTAGTATGCAGGCATTTCTGCTCGCACTCTGTGAAGTGACCATACTTACAGGAAACCTATACATTTCTGTTGTAGTTCCTCTTCCCTTCTCTTCCCTTTTCACCCCTCCACTCCAGCTCTTCCTCTTGGACAACCCTCTCTCCTCTGCCTTTTCTCCTTTCATCATGCACCTCAGCCAGAGGTGAGTATTTGCTGCCTGCTCTAGGTACTTTTGACATCTTTCTTGAATGCAGTTCCTGGTGTGACATGGGAACGTGAGCTCCTTCTTAGGTCATTAAAGAAACCTGGGTGCCTTGGAGGATGCCGGTCAGCACACATGAAGCAAGTGCTTGCGGCAGGGGGTTTGAGTCTTTTCCGCATCCTTTCTCTGTCCCAGTAAGAAGTGGTAGAAATACAGCAATGCTTTTGAATTGCTAGTCAAATCACTCAATTTTATTATCAGGTTTCTGATATTTATTATCAGTTCTAGGTCTATTAAATATTAGAGGAGGTATATTTTCTGAATAGGAATGTCTTATTTGCCCTCTGTTTTATTTTGCAATAAATTGAAGTTTTTGGCAACAGAGATGAAGTTTAGAGATGATAGAGCATTTGTGTATCAGAAATTACAATAGCCTATTTAATTTAAAAAATTACTTGCATACACAATTGATTTTCATCTCATTTTGTCAAACTATGTATCTAGTAAGACTTGAAAATAAATTTTATAGGTATTTAGGAAAGGGCAGAGAGAGGAAAAATTAATTCTTGTTCAAATAAGATTTTTTTTTTCTTCTTGAAACAAAATTAGATCCCTAATCCTGAGAGGATTTAAATACTTTAATTTGTGTACACGAGAGATTCCATTAACTTAACATGCATATGTGTTTGTAGGATTGATTTCTAGGGATGTGACCGTGTATCATTAAGAATCTGATTTTAAGTATTTAATTAATCTCTTTCTCTTCAGTCGTGCCAGAGTACACTTGTAGTACAAAATGAGCATGTATCTCCAGTTGATTGCATCCACTGTGAGCAACTAGAAGAAGAATAACGTGTGTCCAAGCAGGCTGCCGTAGTTTTTTTATTCTAAATGAAAACTGCATTGAATAACTGAGTATCTGAAACCCAAACTGGTGGAAGTTTTTCCCTTCCACAGTTGCTATTCCACCACTCAGTTCTCCTTTGCTGATCCCAGCGTGCACGCGCCCACCCAGATCCCACAGAAGTGTAACCCAAAGGAATGGGTGCACATATGAATGCTATAGAAGATAGGCTGGTTCCTTAAAAAGAAATTCAAGAGCAAGACTAAGTTATCATGTTCTTACATAAAGAGGAAGAATAGTTTTTGCCAGTATAGAATGTCTATCAAAAACCACTTTTATTCTTTAACTTTGTGTAAATGATCTCAACCAAGTCACTGAGTCCTCTGCTAGGAAACCTTAAGCGTTTGTACTGGGGATAGAGGCTTCATTAACTTCTGCCACATTACGCATGCTTACTGAGCTCATTCATGGTGCAAAAAAATTGCATAGAGAAGTTTCTCAATTTGTACTCTAAGGCTTTTGAAATGATTGCAAAATATATATTAAAACCCCACGTGCACTTTTTCATGCATGCTGACGTGCAAGCAAACGAAACGAAAGAAAAAACAGAAGAGAATATCTGGAATTTAGTTATTACAGTAGAACTTTCCAAAATACTTTATGGGTTTTGTTTTTCAATGCTGCATATTCTTAAATTAAAAAAGAAAAACAAGCCCACCTTGAGAAATAGTTTAATGGACAATGATGACACTATGCTGATACAAAATTGTGTGTACACAGATAGACATACTTATTTTGAATTGCATTAGTGGTGTTTCAAAAAAGCCTAGGGATCAGAATTTCATAATCTGCTAAATTCTGTGGAGAGACATTGCTTATACTATTAGAGGAGGTGACTGGCTACATTTAATTATACAAAGTAGTTGCTCTTGAGGTATAAAGTAACAGAAGAAGGCATTTCAGTTTAATGTGTTACTCTCTGTTCATAAACCAGCTGTCTATTTTTGAGGTCTTAGGCTGCGTGTAACAAAAGCACAGATATTTAGGAAAGGGAAAAGATCTAATTTCTGAAGTATGTAATAATAGTACTCAAGTGCAGGTATTGAAGTTACCAAGCTGAGTAGTGTACCTGAAATCAGCATTAGGAGATGGTCATTGGCAGACTTTATTCCATAGAATGTAATTAGTTTTAAAAGAACACAAAAAGATAGGTGTTTAAAGTTTCTTGGGGATTTCCAGCAAAGTACGTTGACTGAAACATTCTATCAGCACCGTTATCTCTTGTGGAGATACTCCAGTGAATGAGAAACAAAACGTTGTGGCATTTTAGTTCAAAATATAGAAATCTCTCTGCCTTGTTCTAAAGAAGTAACAATAACATTGTTGGCTGCATTTTAGTTCACCCTGATGTTCAAACAGATTTTCTAGTTTTAAAAACTCATATGGAACTTACTTAAAGCTGCATGTTTCCATACAGCTTGTATAGGGATCCATATTATAATACATGCAAAAAGAAGTGGACATAGATTCAATAATAGTTTTTCCTTGCTCAGGATCCAAATTTGATCCAAATTTGGGCAGACTCTTTGAGCAGTCTTGGCTGAATGTATGTCACAAAGTTTAGGAAAAAAATCTCTGTTATGGCACAGCAGTACAAAAAACTTCTTGTCGATGCCTATTGGAGGCATTGCTGTCCTAACAGTGGTGATGTTACTGATAACTACACTGAATATTCTCCGGTTTGGAAATTTGGAAATTATACAAGGATTCACTTTGATGAGGCTTTAAGTTATTTCTCTAGTGAAAACAGTTTCAGAAATATGGGAAGCATTGTAACCTATAAATTAAAAATAATTCAGTTCTTCGGGTTTTTTTTTTTCTGAATTTGTGTCCATTGATTCTCAAGCATATAGCGCTGAGTTACAGTGAAAATGTGCTGAATTATATTTTCGTATCGTAGTATATCTGTTTTTCAGCAGCTATGAATAAAGTGCATAGCAATTACAATGTAAGTAACAAGCATTGTTCTGTTCTAGTTTTGGTTTTAAATTGCTTATCTGTGGCTCTGGATGAGATTTTAGCCTGAAACAGTAAAACATAAAGCATCCTGCTTGGTCAACCTTCTTACTATAAACTATATAAACCCAATAGGGGAAATCCCTTTACCTATAAAAAAGAAATAAAGTGACTTTAAATAATTTTCAAATTATCTTGAAAAGCTTGCTGTTGGCAGCTGCCGCAGTAACTATTGTACCACACAGGCTGAAATGCCTATGAGTATGATGCACACAAAAAATCTTTCATGGTGATTATTAACATATTTAACTAAATTAACACATTGTGAAAATTGAGAATGGCATGTCATGTAGGACATCTTAATGTATTTCAAAGTCATGGTTGTCTCTTGAAGGTCAGCAGGTTGTCCAGGAAGGATTTTAATGTTAACAAACTCTACCCTCTTTTTCCTTCCTTTCTCAAATTTGCTCAAAACCACAAAACCAAGAAAATCTCAAATTAAAGGTTTCGTTAGTTTTCAAGTTGCCAAATATTCTTCGGTGTTTCAGAGAATCATTCATTTTCAGTTTTTGCTCACTTGGCTGTTTTCACACGTGCTTTTGAGTGCTTTGTGCTTGGGATCTGTGTCCAGTCAGACTTCCTACGCTCCAGGTTCATTCCCCTCAAAATCCCAGCAGCAAGGCTTTAATTTTGAGCTTATTCATACAGACACGATCTCCCTCAAGACTGGTAGTGATTCTGATAGTTTAATGAATACAATTTTTTGTATAGATCAGTCTTCTTTACTTCCTGATTATATGCCGCTGCTTGTACTGCATTCATGTGTCCCCTCCATGGGCCCTGCCATCGCTTTCCTTTTCAGATATGTTTGGCTAATTTATTTTATTGGAAGTTGTTTTGAAAAAGATCTGGGTAAATATGAACCTGTAATCAATGTTTGTATCCTCTTAAAACTTGTACTTTGTCATCAGTTTTCAGGGCCCTGGCTGTTCGTCTTTGCAGCCATTTCCAGACTGCAAAATCAGCAGAGGCTGATAAACTGAGACATTCACAGATTTTGATGCCAGAAGGGACCATTATGATAATGAATTTGGGCTCCCTGCACAACACAAGCCTGACAGTGTTGCATCTTCAAAGAGCTGATACTAAGAATAAATCTAACCTTAAAACACTTGGGTGCTAGTCTCACAGTCAGCACTTCTGGGTAACTAATTCATAATTGCTCAGGAGATCAAATTTATTTTTGTACAATCACTTTCCTCTAAATGATGGAATTTGCTTGAAGAAACTCATTTTGCAAGCCCAGACAACATCTGCCTGAGCTTTCTGCTTGCGTATCTCATCACTGAACATGACAGTCAGCCAAAAGAGAAGGTGCAAAGAATTGTAAATGGAGGACTGGAGGGCGAGGTGAGGCTCAGGCTGCTGTTTGGCTGCAGGGATTGCTTTCAGAGGGACTTGGGGATGCTCAGCAGCTCTGTAAATACAGGCCATTAACCTGTGAGGATCTGTTCGCACGGCAGGGTGAAGTGCAGCGAGGAGGCTCACAAGGAGCAGGGCGTTTTCACCTTCCCAGAGCATCACGTTATTGTGACTAGACTGTTTCCAGTAATGAAACTAATTAGCAATGGGCTGACTCAGATGTCCCCGCACAGGACAGTGGTGTGACACGCACACACACACACACACACCCCCTATATATTTTCAGTTTCCCAGATAAAAAAAGATGCAATAATGTTATTCCCACATTCATTAAATGGTTTGCACTTTACATATGAAAAGCTTTCTGTATGCACTTAAGTGTTATTGTAAGTAATTTAAGAGGAACACAAAAAGCTGCTTATTTTTTCTGGTAATTTTTCTTAGTCTTTTATGACAGAGAAGTAGCAGACTTCAGAAAGTTTTTATTTTTTTAGTTATGCCATGGATGATTTAGAAGGCCATAAACAACATCAGTCTATTAAAAATATATTTCTATGCTAATATCTTCTAAAACTACCTACAATTCTCTTTTGGAGTGACTCACATGCTTGTCTAGTTCCATGCATTTGTATTGACTCAAAGACCTTTTACATCCTTTACAAAAAAAGCCTAAAATGTTATTCTTTATATCCTTTTATTTTTGCTGAATATAAAAGTCTTGTGATTAAAGGCATAAAGGCATAAATGTATTAGCTCAGAGTGATTTGTGAAGACATATACATAGTTTGGGGTATTCATGTACTAGGGGTAGTGAACACAGTTTCAAGAGCTTAAGCTGGAATTGACTTTCCTAGGTGCTTCTGATGGTTTAAAACTTTATATTTTGCATCAACCTTTTGTCTGTTTGTTCTTATCCATGAGATTGTTTGCTTTAGAGCATTCAAGCAGAAATATTTCAGTCATAGCCTAGTACGAAGCAGAGAGTTGTTCACTGCCCCATTATCTGCCCATGTTCTACTGTTACTGTTTCCTCACAGTATTCTGTTATGCAGCTGTGAGAAACAAGAGCTTTTTTTTGTTGTTGTTGTTGTTGTTGTTGTTCGCTTGAAGTAGTGTTTCTGATTTAGGTTGCATTTCAGCAAATGCTAGGTCATCCACATAAATATCATGAAAGTCTTACCTGTTGCATACCTGACTCTTGTTTCATTGCAAAAATGGTTCCCGTGTCAATTGAGATAATGTACATTGTATTGTTTATGATTGATAAGAGAGTGGAATATCTTTTAATTACCAACTGTTGGTCACAGTTGACCAAAAATTATAAACTCCCTGAAAAATTCCTTCCTAACAGCTGCATCTCATCTCTCTATTGAGTGCGGACTGCACTGACATTGGAGAGCAAGTTCAGAATTACAAGGAAAGACTCTGAAGAACAGCAAAAGATACATGCATCTTTAAAGGAGCAAGAAAAAAAGGATAAAAGCTGTCTCATTACATCTGAAACGAATGCTGTTTTTTCCCCACTTTTGTCAATACAATGCTGGTTTGAAATTTTTTATCTAAAGGCAAGAGGCAAATATTAGAATGTTTCTTTTTCAGCCAGTGTGTGTGCATGTGCGTGCAATCCTCTGCATGCAGGGCTACATGCTGTGCTACAGAAAACATGGGGTTTAGGTGTGCACGCACGCACAGGATGCATAGCAGTCTGGTACAGAGAGCCTATTGGCGTGAATTTGGATTGAGCAGGTTACTCAAGGGCAGATCATTCCTGAGATCAGAGAGGTGCTTCATAAGAACAAGTGTTTATTTGAAAGACGCTACTCTGCATTAAAAAAAAACCAGTTGTTTTCCAAAGTGTTTTTGGAATCAAATGTTCACCTCTCCTCTACAGAGGTGTTGCCAGTTCTCACCATCCTGATTTCAGGCAACTGAAGGCATCTAGTATATTAAGCTATTAGCATGCTTGGCACACTTTTCAAGAGCAATTTTTCCAACAGCATGTGGCTTCATGTAAGTCCATGAATGGTTTGGTCAGTGATGTTTCTGCCTTTTGTTCCTTACGATTAGACAGGTTCAATTTTTGATGGCATAACAAGTGAATTTTCCTCTCTAGCCCTCACATTTGCTAGCATACATACCCCTGAGGTACACATCTATTCAGCATGGGAATGTTTTGTGGCTGCAGGGGCCTCACTGCTACAAATAGGCAGCAAGTCTCTCAAAGAAAGCTACTGAAGAGCTGAAGTAGGTGCCCCTGAGACTGATTTTCTTCTTCCTCCATTCTTAAATCCAGGTGCCTGCTGTGATGTTGTGGAAGAAACCCCCCTGGACTAGTGGAGCTTTGCATTTCTTGCAGGTGTTCAGCGTGGTTCCTGATTAGATCTCTGGTTATCATTACCCAAAGTGTGTGGGGGGTGTGAACTGGCATGCAGTGCACATCAGGAGGAATATTTTGCAGAAAGGAGAATGATCTCACATACATAAAGTTGTGCAATGAAGGACTTGTGATAGCATGTTTCTCTTCTACCCATTAATAAAACCCTGTTAATTTGCCATGTTGGTCACTAGCTCAAGTGAGTATAAACAGTTCAGTTACTTGCATGCTGATAACTCATTTATTTGAATAACTCTTCGTTTTATTCATGAACGAGTGAGAAAAAGTGAGAGGAGCAGACCATGAGCGTGGGATGACAGTGCCCGTCTGTGGCTGAGGTGATGGAGGCTGGATTGCAGAACTCGGTCCTGCAGCCCGGCTGTTTGCCTCCCCAGGCACATCCTGGAAGTGGCCCAGGACTCTGATTTAAGAGAATATAATGAATAAACTGAATAAACTTTTAAACATTAAAAATAAACTTTTACATTTAAATGGAAAGACTGGTAGATATCAGAGGTGGAGCGTTATGATTATTTGATCTGACTTTATCGCAAAGACCAAATAATCTTTCCTGTGATTTTGCATAATTGCAGTATCAAATTGCAAAATGATGAATTAATGCTTCTCCTGTGGCCTTGCTGAGGAGCTGTATGCAGATCAGTAAAAGCTGATGCTAACTGCATGTACAAAAAAATAAAGTAAGTGTCACCAAGATCATTCTTAAGCAGTATGGCTTGTTGTCTGACAAAGATGGTTATTCAAAATTCAGCTCACATAAAGACTAAAAGATCAGTTTACCAAAAACATGGCAGACAGAAATAAGAAATAAATATTTCTTTTAGTTTTTTAAACTTGTTTCTATTAATTTCCTTTCTTATCCATTGACTTGCTACTCCCTCAAATACCTCACTATGTGTGGAAGATTCACTTTGAACAAGAACTGTAAGGTTTCTCTTAAAAAGCTTTTAGAAGATTTCAAAATTGAAATTTTTTTGAAATACAATATTTTAAAGCATAGTATTGTTACTGAAATTGTAACTCTTTCAACCATTAATAATTTTACTTGTAATACCTCTATTTTTTTTTATTATTTTTTTTTAAGTGTTGCACTTGGTTCGGGAATTAAATTTTGTTTACTGCCCTATTTAGTTCCAAATCACTATCCACTCCACTGGGGTCTACAAGAATTCTAGAATTACTTATCTGCTTCATTTCAGTTTGCTTCACAGAAGGTTTGAGCAGGGCTTTTTTAATTGCTTCCCTACTATTTCAGACATCTTGCTTCATACGGTAATGTGCATACAAATTTGAATTTGTTTTCTTTCTGAAAAGCTGCACGTAATTACTTACTAACTAGATTAATCTTTTCTTATATTTAGGACATTGTGATGATGCTTTCAGACTAGTCGGTAATTATTTTTGTGTTTTTCATCTAATCTGTAATAAATCTGCAATCTAGCATGCCAGGGTAGTGGATTTCACCTGAAGATCTCAACATAATTTGCAGACAATAATTAATTAATTAGTTTCACAACCTGTCTTTAAAACAGGTGAAGAGCAGCCTGCCAGCACACAGACATTAGCAACATGTTGTGCCATTAACTGTAGCTGCTCTATAAGCAGGTGATGTAATCCGCTTCTCCTAAGTATCAGGGAAGGTTCCTGCTCACGTAGCATCATGTTTAAAACGAAAAATAGCTAAAATCATCTGGTTGGGTTGTTTACCTGGCGTTCAGATGTAATTATGTGCCATACGGATATATGCAGGTATACATTATGTCTGTAATACATATCTTGCAAAATAGTGATCTGGTATCATTGCTGTTGCTCTTTTTAGCAACATAGATCTTGCTACAGATATTTGTCCAGGCATGGTATTTTTACTTATAAATGCATTTGACCATGTCATGTAGCTGAACTGGAAAAGTTTTAAAGATATATGCAAGGTGAATAGAGAATTTGTCAGAGTTAAACCCTGAGGAAACTTCTCATTATTCACCCTCTTCTATTTATGCAGGAGGATCGTTGGCGTTCCTTCGTACTGACCCATCACTGACCTGTGACCAGTAATTTTAGACAGCCTGGATTCTGTATTTTTCTGGTTTTCCCTAGCTTGACTTGAGCTCCTTCAACAGAATTAGGTACATCTGTAGGGTTTGAAATTAGTAACAGTGAAGTAAATAGCATCTGTTGCAGGAAGCAAAAGCTTTACTTTGAACATCATAACAATTTGATCATAAAATGTGCAATAAAAAGTGTCCTATTTTAAAGTTTGCATAAAATGCATGGGAACCCATTTTAAGCCCACAGTAAGTAAGTAAACTCAGATTTTTCTTTCAGTCTCAAGTTTAACTGAGTTTGAAGTTCTTGAAAGAGGAAGGGAGGGACAGGAAAGGAGAAAGAGACTTAAGGAGATGAAGAGGGAGAGGAGAGAGAAGAGAGGAAAGGAAGGAGGGAAGGGAAGGCAGTGAAAGAAGGGAGGGAGGAGGGTAACAGAAGCAAGCCATAGTGGTTTTGCTTGCACTTTTGTGACAGCAATATGAAAATCTTTAATATTGTTGAGTCCTACAAGCTGCTATAAATATACACAATCAAAATGTTTTCACAGGACAATTGCTTTAAACTTCTGGCCATTAACCATTCCTTAAGTGTGTATACCTCATGTGTCTCTTACTGGCTCTAAGTCACATATATGAAGCTGAATACAAAAGCTGTAATCTTGAAATAGGGTGAAATAATAAATATTTGAAAAGATGGGGTTTTTTTTTCCCACTTACTCCTCCCTAAATATATGATTAGCTTTTATTTCTGTGTTCATTGACTGTGTTGGTTTTCCTTTTAGAAATCAGGCTGAGCAAACAGCTTGGTCATTGAGCCGTTTTTTGAATATTTGGCATACGCATTATTGCCCCTATACTCAAAAATTTAATTAAAAATGACCAACAGCAGAGCAGGGAATTCTTGGCTATCTTAGGTGTAAACTATCCCGGTCTGCTAACGGCAGCTGTAAAAGATATTACTCTGTTGTACTGTAATGTGCCTTCCTAACCTTATAGGGAAAGGAGATTACCCCAATGCTTTCCAAAGACTAACAGGAGCCTCTGTTGAGAACTACTTTCTCCACTTTGGCATTACCTTCACTATACCATGAACTTGGGGAGATTTTTAACCAGAATTGGTTCTAGTCTCAGTTAGGGTTCTATGGAGATCTAACAATGTCTTCTGCAAGGACTTCCAATTTTTAATTCCTTTTCTTCTTCTACATTTATCTCTGAGACACTTTCACTGGCAGCTTTCCTTAGGATTATGAAATCTACCTTTTGGAAGAAGAAGTTTTGAGTGTCTATAGAGGACTAACCTCCAACAACTAATGATATAATTAGAGCTTGTTTCTCAGTATTAAATGTAATGAGGTAATTCTTATTGGCCTATAGGCTTCCACTAATTTGAAATCTGGCAATTGAATATTTTTTTTTAATTGGGCACTGCCATCCAAAATAGATTTTTCTCTTGGATGCAATGCCTTTTATGTTAGAAAATAACCTTCTAATGATGTTCTCTTACTTGCTGCAAGGTGACCCTGGTATAAGGCTCATGGACTTACCAGTGCATGGCTTACAAGTCCCCCACAACTGGTATGGTTTTATTTTTCTGCGTACTAAAAATGTTTGATAGGCCATCCTTATGGACTGTGGTTAACATACTGCTGCACATAGACATTCAAAAGTCCATCTTTCTGAATCGTAAGCAACTCTGAAACCCCTCAGGTTTGTGTGCTGACTTGGATCCCCAAAATCTTCGTGTGCTTAGAAATATAGAAAATGTTTCCTGCTTTTGAAACCCTTATTTTCATCTACCTTCAGGGTCTCGTATGGAAACAGAAGCACTGTTTCCACCTCTGACTTAAGTCCCTGCCTTTCTTTTGTGATTCTTTTCTTATGTGTTCAATGTACCTGTCGTACATATTTATTCCTGTAAGTAACAACAAGGGATGTCAGGCAGTATTAGACAATTGAACAATATCGTTACGTTTTATTGGAATTTTTTTGTTTGATATATATATATACTAGCAGCAGTATTGAACTCTGTGCAGGATATTTTAAATATGTTGTTTGTTTATAAAATATGAATATTAGATATTCAGCTCTTCCCATTTCATTTAATTTCGTTTCAGAAGCATGTGTTTACTATTAAGGTCTCGAAGATGACGAACAGTGCACAGCTCTTGCATAAGCAAACTTAAAAGTAAAATTATTCTTCCCAGTCTAGAAAAGTGGGTCTGAATCATCTCTTCTCCCTGGAAATCTGCCTTTGACTAAGAGAATCTTTCATTGTTTCCAAGTGTCTAAGTAACAAATGCCAACAAAGTTGTCTAATTTAAAGAGGTGTTGCTTGTGTTTATAGTTTAAAGTCTACCGCCTATAAATGTTCATTAATATTGTGGTTTTCTATACATTGTCTACTGTTTTTAAATATGTAAACTCTCAGGAAGTGGGGTTCAGAGTTGACAATGTGTTTCTACAGGATTCTTGAGGAGGCTGAGTGGAGCAGTGGGAAGGCAGACTGACTTGTAACTTCATTCTATTCTCAGTCTGAAAAACCCCATCAAAATGTGCTCTTAAAGGTGTCAAAAAACCCAAAACCTTTTCAAGAATTGTTATCCAGATTGTCTGAAATCTCAGACATTTACTTTGACTCCTTGATAAGCAGCAAATTATTTTAAGATTTCTTGAAGGAAATCTCAGAAAGCCTTCAGAAGTGTCGGCATCCAGTCTAGTTTACCTTGGCATGAAGAATATTTATAGGTAGGAGCAATTTGAATGGACAATTTTTGTATATTTTTTTAAGTGGTTTTGTCCCTTTGCATTCCCCCTCCCCCCCCGCCCCGAGTTTAAGTTGGCTTTTCCCCATGTTCTGTATGGCAAGGCATGGCAACCATTCATAGTTTCAAGTAGTGAAAAAGTTCTTAGCCATGTGGTAGTTAACTCATACCTCCCTTGGCCAGGTAGAAGCTAGCCAGGAGCATCTGCTGCTCTCACTAGTACTCCAGTTATTTGACAGAAGTCTCAAAACTGAGGTTGTCGTATGAGGTTTTCAATCCTGCACAGCAGATCAAAAAGTAAAACTTATTAAGAGTTTAGTTCTAATTACTGTTGGCACTGAAAAAAAAAATATAGTAACGCTTATCATATGGTTGTGCATTGTTTGTTTTTGGGCGGTCACTAAGTAATGCACACATGAATAAATGCTTGTACTTACAAACAAATTTAAAATAAAAAGTATAACATTATAATAGTAATTCAAGTAGCCTGAACATTTCCTAAATATCAAGGGATCCAGTGAGAACCCACATATTAAAGCTGTTAATACTCTTTTGAATAAATTATTTCTGAAGCAGCAAGTCTTTGAAATTCATCAGAGAGAAAGCTGGAGGCTAGAGAAGTACCTTTGATTTTTGTCCTGAATTTCCATTCTGGTATAGCTGAGTCGTAGCCTGTCAGAAAATCCTGGCATTTCCTTTCTGTTTGCTTTCCTCAGGAAAAGCTTGGCAGCTCCCCAAAATAACAACTGAATAAGAACATTCTGAAGAGCTAAGTACAAATATTAAAATCCTGCTACCGAACCAGCTGCAGCCCACATGGCACTGAGAATAGAGCAAAGACATCAATGGCAAGAGAAGAAAGGGCAGAGTAAGCTCCCAAACACATTCCCTCCATCATGCCAAGGATTTTCTGTGCTGCCTTCTGTGCTTCTCTGTGAGCCCTCTGCCCGTCTCTGTTCACAGTGACAGAACACAGCTTGCTTGTTGAATACCAAAAGTAGTTCAGTTATTGACGGGAGCACTGCAAGCAGAAGCGAAAGTGTTAAAACTAAACATTGTGGATGCGTGTTGCTTTAATCATGCATGATGGTTCTTTGCAGCTTTAGGTAAATCTTTTCGTGTCTATGATGTGCCAGTCGCTGGGCAGCAGCTGTTTTTTTTTTTTTTTTTTGATATCTTTTCTTCCAAGGGTTAGGTTTATAAATGCTTCTTGGAAAGTCCCCACAAAGAATCCCCAGAATATCCCCTTGCCTCCTCTCATCTCCATGACTTGCTGAAACTCGATTCTGCCTGGGTGGAAGTAAAGCTTCAGAGGAATTATTGCCTCTGCTGCCGACCACAGCAAGGTGGTGCCTCCTGTAATTCGGTCAGCTCAAGCAGAGTTCTTACTAATCCTTCAGCCAGAATAACAACTACCAAACCCATTGATACAGATCACATTTACAGAATTAATGTGGCTCACTCCCATACATTTTGCAAGATACTCACCTGTAAACTGAGTGCATGAATTTGAAGAGGTAGCACTGAAGGTGTCATTTTACAACAGTACGTGTATGACTTGCTAGTTCAGCTGCAACAGCTTTCTGAAAGGTAATGCAGAAGGCCACCATACAGGCACTTTTCGGAGAAAACAATCTTAGCTGCACTTCAGAGAAATGTTCTTTTGTGTTGGTTTTTGTTTCATTTGTAGAAGAGCTAATCCTGATCTTCTGATCTGCTTTTTAGAGACGTAGTAATCTGCACAAAGGTTGGCAAATTGAGCAAAAGAGTTGTCAGGCAGTTATTAGAAGATGATTGTAAAAAAAAATAGCTTTCGCAGTGTATTTCAAAGTTAAGTCACATCCTTCTTCAGAGCTGCTGTTTTCACTGGCTTACCATTTTTTGCATGGACATAACAGATGAGGCTTCGCCATGTGGGCTACACAGTTAAACACAGTTAAACTATTTATATAATGCTTTATGTGATTGCCTGCATTCATAATTTTCTGAGAATATTTTGCATTGCTTTTTCATATTCTTTTGCAGGAGATTTCTAGAATTTTAGTTTACTTTTTTTTTCTGGATGGTGACTCTTAGGAATTTTCATTGATGTTGAGCATGTCTAATATTAGACATATTGTTACAGAAAGAAGCTGTTGAGGTTATTGAAGACTGCTAATGTACATGTTGAAATTAATTTTTATTCCATTTAAACTTAGTTTTCACCTTAAAATGCTTATGTTGTCTAGGTGGTATGTGACATGATAAACTGAGGCTTCGTGATCAGAATAGAAGATGTATTCGGTTCTGACCTGTACACCTTGTGTGTCCTCAGAATTGATGGAGTGTTCTTTTGGAGCAGGAGGAGGAAAAAAGGATAGTGAGGGTTAGGAGAGCTTCTTCCTGAGGTAGTGTACCTACCTGTTATAGTGAAGAGCCAGACTTCACCCTGTAGTTAATTAAATTGCTTGTAAAGAATGCAATAATGGAAAAACATTCTGAAGTACACTGTATGGTTATGGTCTATTACTCTCTGAATGCAGAGCCAGGTTAAATAAATTAAATATGATCTCAGGGATTTTGGTGATAATACACTACAAGTAGTGACATTAATGTCATGGAAGTTGCATAAATGTAAATCATCTGAGTATTTGTTCCATTCCATTGCTACAGTAATTGTAGGGCAATGGATCATACTGAGATGTTTGATTACTATTTGTATTATTGTATCTAGACTGTTTATAGAGGAGGATTCTCCTTGTTATACTGCTCTTTGGCACTTAATCTCAAGACTTCTGATGTGCTACAATTGCAATGTGGGAACTCAGCAATTCAGCCAGTCCAAAGGTGACCTGAGATATTCAGGTGCAATTCACTGTGGTTTTGAAGTATGTTCTTCAGTGGAAAGATGTGTTGTGCAAAGTGTTTCAGGGCTGTGTTTAATTTTGAAAAGTAATAGGAAATTAATGAACTGTCATCTTAGAAGCACCCAGGTGTTAGCAACAGTACCATAAAGTATGGATGTCAGATGATTTATTAGGATGCTGCTAATACGAATTGCAGCAACCATAAACTGGATCTAGACCCTCAACCATAAGCAACAGCATAACGTAATTAAATAACCCCACATATTATATAGCTTGCTATCAGGAAGGCTATCTTCATTGATCACAAAATTTGTCTCCTTCTTTCATGGTGCCTGAAACCCACCCAGTCAATTTGCTGCCTGCTTCCTGTTGCTAACATCAGGATATACTGTGCCGTATCTTCTTTCTGCACCGTTGCAAGCATTGTGACCTGCCTGCTCTGTGAGAAGGGTCAGATTCAGATAGCACTGAGACTGTACCACAAGAAGATTATCTCCAAAACATAGATCTGTGAAAAGGAATTTAACTGGAGTACCAGGGAAAAGGTTGATAAAAATGGAGTTAACATTTCTATCTGAAATATGGTTCTTCAGTCTTGGGGTGAGGAAGGGTGGTGGTGTTTAAAAGCACTGCACAGCTATATGGATTTTTCTCATAGGATGCCCAAAGTAAGCCTCACACAGATTACAAGAAATCAATACTCTTGCAGTGCAGAGTAGGTCTTTAGCACTATTCCTTACTAGGTTGTTGATATGATGGTAGATGTCTCTTTAGTAAAGCCTGAGCTAAGGAAGCAGCTGCATTAGAGGATTCCTCTTTTTCACTGTTTGTAGCAAAGGAGGTATTAAATGACACACTCTGCAAGATATCCCTTAAATTATAATTAGTGCTTGTGAAAGGACCGAAGATATTGGGGTAATGAAACTGTCAGTAGTTTACAAAATAGACTGCCAGAGCACTAGTAGTAAAGGCCTTTCATTACATCGATGCCTTAATTTCAGTACACACCCATTAAAAGGGTTTATTTTGACGTCCTAAAACTGCACTATGAAGATTAAAATCCATTGATTTTTCTTAACAAAATTCTGACCAAAAATGGGAGAAATAAAGTAGAAAAACTCCTGTACTTCTCTGTATTCTTTACTTACAGTTTCTGTTTCCTTTCTTTAAGCCTCACAGCAAAGTCTGTAATTACTACCAAGCATGGCAAAATTTGCTTGGATTTTAACAATGATGGGAGTGGAGATCTCTGAATCACTGAATGGAAGGCTTGGTCAGTTGGAAGGGACCTCAGGAGGTTTCAAGTCCAACCTCCTGCTTAAAGCAGGGCTAGCGATAGGATCTGACCAGGTTGCTCAGGGCTTTATCCAGTTGAGTCTTGAAAACCTCTAAGGATGGAGACTGGACAACCTCTCTGGGAAACCTGCTCTACTGGGCTGTCATTGTGTGAATAAAGGGATTTGCTCTATATCCAGTCAGAACTGCTCGTTTCAGTTTGACCATTGCCTCTTGTCCTGCCACCACTGTGAAGAACCTGGCTTCGTTTCCTCGAGACCTTTCCTGTAAAGCACTGGGAACTGCAGTAAGATTGCCTAAAGCCACCTTTGCTCCAGACTGAACAAACCCAGCTCCTTCACACTCTTCACAGGGCAGGTGCTCCAGCCCTGAACACCTTGGTGGCCCTCCCCTGGACGTGCTCAGTAGATGTTTAGTGATAAATGTATTTGTACTGTTGGGATTGGCAACTTCTTTCTATATAAGCCTTTGATAGAGTTAGTTTCTGAAGGTGAGAACCATTT
Source organism: Pterocles gutturalis (assembly GCF_000699245.1). Classification (NCBI taxonomy): domain Eukaryota; kingdom Metazoa; phylum Chordata; class Aves; order Pterocliformes; family Pteroclidae; genus Pterocles; species Pterocles gutturalis. The sequence goes on along the minus strand of NW_010120185.1, from coordinate 96,383 downwards.
AAGCAAATATAATGCATGTGAGTGGACCCAAACTAGCAACTCCTAGGAGCAACAACTGGCCTTGTAACGTGACAGATAACAGAGCTGAGCATCAGCTTCCATTTACAGTCTCATAATAGCCAGCATGGTATCATGTTACCATGTACTTAAGCTCCTTATTTGCAAAAATCTGCATAATTTTGCAGAAAATTTCAGCTATGGCTATTTATTTTAACCTTCAAAATATGCGTGTGTCTGTCTTTAATGAATCTTGTCACTAGTATTTTATGTAGGAGTGAGTAATTTCCTGAACTTTGAGATTACTAAAAGCTTTGAAAGAATGAAAAGAACTTTGTATTAACATGTTCTGATAGTTTAGAGATAATGAGTTTCAAAGTGTTATTTTACTTAATACTGTGTGAATTAAATAAAATGCATTAGCTTACCAGAAAATATATTTTTAAATATTTGCATAAAAATAGTGCTATTCAACAAAATGATACTTTTCTGCCTGTACTTAAATGTTTCAAAAATGCTAAAGTAGTGTATTAAGCTTTACTTTTCTATTGCAAACCATAGTTTTAGAGTCAAGATGGTAGTAAGAATAATTGAATATGACTCTACTGTTGCCGTCATTTAAATTGATAAAACCATTGGGGTTTTTAGGAGTAATTTTGTGCTTGTTGGCTTCAGCTGATTTTCTTCTGTAAGGATGCCATTGAAACCAAATTTTAACCTTAAAAAGTATTCACCACTTTAAAAAAAAGAATTGGTAGATAAGATGAAAAGTTCAGTAGTGACAATCTAAGATTATTTACATTTAATTTTGGGGGGAAGAAGACTAGTAAAAAAATTGCTTTCTGCACTGTCTTCACTTTTAGCTGATCACAGAAATGTGCTCTTCTATCTAATACTGAATCAGCTGGTAGTAGTTCACTCTTGCTGTTATCTGATATTATGCACAGCAGTTATCTGCTCCACCAACTATTTTCTCCTCTGTGAAAGTGTAAAGTGTTTAATTATTCCCAACTGAGGGTCATTTTGGATCAGGGTGATAACCAGTTTCTCAAGGTTTGGAAAGTTCTCCCAGAATTCTGGTACCTTCATCGGAAAACTGCTGCACCCATCCAGTGTCCATGGTTGCATGGCCTTTGTATTTCCTACAAAAGCATTGGTACTTGCGTTTGAAAAGACCTCTGCATTTTGGAAAACCAGTATGCCTTGGAAAGAAAATGGCAGTTTATAAGGAAGCCTACTGTATGATACTGTAGTGTTCTGCCTCAGGGGATTTTCTTGACACAGGACAGTGGATTTATGCCCAAAAGAAACAGAATTTTTGGAATAGACAATTTTCTAAACCTATTTTCTGCAATTTTAATTCTATCAGTTTTCCTTCCTTGCTGGATTTCACTGTTATGTGGCTTCTCCTTATAACTACCAGGGTGGAAAATAGCTCTGCAATTGCAAAAACAAATGTAAAAACACAGTAATGAAATATTTTCTTCCAAAGTGATGCAGCAAGTCACTGTTGTTACATCTTTAATTAAAAGTAGATACATCATATGAGTATGGAATACCTCTTTTGAAGTGACTTCCTAGTCTTGGTCTCCTTAATTAATCAAAATGTGGGACCCTGAATACCTGTCCTGTGTTCAGCTGAGACAGAGTTAACTTTCTTCATAGTAGCTAGTAAAAAGCTGTGTTTTGGATTTGTGCTGAGAAGAAAGCTGATAACGTGCTGATGTTTATAGTTGTTGCCAGGACAGTCAAGGTCAAGTTTTCAGCTTCTCTGCTGTGCCAGACAGGAGAAGCTGGGAGGGAGCACAGCCCCAATTACTAGACTAGGATTTGATTTTAGGTTTTGGATTGAGACCCAAGTTGGCCAGTAGTCTATTCTGTATCATGCACATCATGCCCAGTATGTAGGTGAGGGCTGTCCAGAAGCTCATCCCTTCTTGCTCAGGGTCAGCTCTCTTTCCATGTCAGCTCTCTCGGAGTGGTCCCTTCCCCTGGGTCATCTCCCTCCCTGGGTCAGCTCTCAATCTGGGACACTCAGGCTCTTATGTCCATTCTGAGTGCAATTTCAGGACTCTCCCTGCTCCGGGATCATTAGCCAGAAACAATTTGAGCCTTGGTCATTGGTTGGTGAGCAGTATCACTGTGTATCACTCATTTGTATATTTGTATATATTATTATTTTCAATATTATTGTAGTTTAGTTATTAAATTATTCTTATCTCAACCCACGAGTCTTTTTTCCCTTTAAGCCTTTAATTCTCTACCCCATACCCAGCAGGGGAAAGTGAGTGAGCAGCTGTGAGGAGTTGAGTCCCAGACAAGGGTAAACCCATCACAATACCATATTGGCTGGTTTTTTTCCCAAGCTT
>NW_010120185.1:81190-93967 GCF_000699245.1 Pterocles gutturalis | reverse complement strand
CAAAAAAAAGGAAGTTTAATACATTTTGAAGCCAGACTATTCTATGACATTTGTGGAATCCACTTGTTCTGCATCAAAATCCATAGTTTATGATCAAACACCTAGTCTGATTTATAGAAATCAGTATACAGAAATGACCTTATCACTGTAAATGAGTTTTTACTTATGAATGTATATCATATGCATTGTTCAAATTTGGCACTCTTCTTCCTCCAGCAATTGAGCCTTATTATCTTTGTGTTGACTAGATTGATTGAGTGTTGCTGTGAGTGAATGGGCAGGCTAATGAGGGCATACAACAAGAGTCATCTTTGGTTTGCAGGGAATGCAAAAATGGATGTGCAGTTGGTTGTCAGATCACAACTGTGGCTTTGCATACATGTCCTTAAATCTGGTGAGGATTTTTCAGCTAGCACAGGCCTTAAGTTTCAAAATGTAATCCCTATTCCAACTCTGGAATTGAAACATTGAAACTACTTTTACTCGCAAGACTGCTTTGATGCTTTGCAGAATTAACACCAAAATTAATAAGCTAAATGGTTTAAGAACAATTCTACTGGTGAAGACAAAGAGGATTTCCCGGTTCATTCACAAGTTATGAAATACGTGCACAGTAGTGCACATGCATCTCTCTCATCCCACCAACTTACTGGCCTGCTTGCTCTTATGTATTTATTTCTCTCCTTCCATCTTCATAAAGATAGATATGGCCATTCTAGTCAGTGTTGGTTTTTAGTTTTTATTACTCATTCTTGTTTTTTTCTTTTCTGTATATTTCCAGTGTATTAGTCTTTGCAACCACAGATGCTGCAAACAAATTAGCATCTTAGATATCTGCCGTATGAAAATGTTAGAATGATTTTTGAAGGCTGTGCTGTTGATTTTTAGTATTTCATTTATTCATGTCAGTGTATGCTAACGAATCCATTCAGGATTTCTCTCTTACATTTAAATATATCCTTGAATATAAAGAGCCCCTATTTCTAAAAGACCTGAAGGTTAGGAAAGCTTAAGAAGAAATTAGGGAGATCAGAGGGAGGGTGTCAAAGGTAATGAAACTGAACTATTGGAGAACAGACTTTCTTCTTTGGTCTTTTTACCTAACACACTTGATCTGTCTTGGCAGATTTCTGCACAGACATAAGTGAAACAAGACAGATGAATAAATAGGGTTGCCATGTTCAGTTAACTTTATGTGTCTCAGAAACAAGGCCAAGCAGAAGGTACAGTCTGAAAGTGATGAGGTCCTTAGAGTCAAGATAAACTTGTGTGTTTTTCAGTCTTTCCTTTCAAATTTAGATAAATAGAATTTGTACTGTTAAAAATCACATTTAGGTTTTATCTTGAAAAAGTCAATAAAATGGATGAGGTAGTACATGGGGATATTACCTAAGATTTTTGAAAGAGTTGAATTATTTCTCTCTATTCAGTTCCTCTCTGACTGTTGGATTTGTAGAGTCTCTTGCCAGGTGACACACTATGGTAAGGCCATGTCCTTTAATTTTTACTGCTTCAGGAGTGGTCTTTTTACCTTTCCTAATGACATAGATATTTTGCTTTTATTTTTTGTAGGTCAGCTCTCATTAATATTTCTAGTGTTTTAAGTACATGTTTGGCATGCATCTTTTACTTCTAAGCAGGTAGGATTCAAAAAGGTAATTCAGAAGTCTGACTGAACTTCTGAACTTTTACCTGGGTGTGTGCAACAGCATGTACCAAATTTTGTGAGTGAGGGAAATGTTTCAGTTCTGGAATAAGATGAGTGATTGTAATTTAACAACACCGTTAAGGTTGAGGTGCAGATAGTTTAAAGAGTAGTGAAAATAGTAAAGCATGCTCAGTATCAGTCCTGCTCTGATACCTGTGAAAGGCTTCATTTGATTTGAATTTGCACTTGAGACATCTCATTGGAACTTTTCATGAAGACTCTAGTGGATAAGAATATTATCTTTAAAAGTTACACACACATGTTATCCCTCTGTTATTTCCTCCAACGCTTCAATACTAGTTCTTCCTAAATTGCTAATGATATGTCAATAGCATATTGTCTCCAAAATATCATTAGCTGGACATTGCTTTTCCCATTCAGAAATACTTACTTTATCCCCATAAGTTGAAGGGCATTGGTAGGTGGTATTCCACACTCTAATCTTCTCAAACCAAGCTCTTACCAGCTGAGGAAGTTTCATCCCAGTAAGAGTGCTGAATCATCATGGATCCTGAAGTCCTCAACTCTTCCAGCTCTTCAATGGCTGCTTATTGACTCTGTCAAGCTCTTGAGCCATTAGCCTTAGAGAAGATGAAAGATGAAGAACCCCTTGTATAAAAAACATTATCTGAATTTTTTATACACACTGCAGTTATATTTTGATGGTTTGATTTTTTTCCACTATATTCATACTGCTGTTTCCCCTTCCCTTCTCTTCCACTGGATTTCCTTTTCATTGTATAACCAATCACTACACACACCCACATGACAACATTTTGCAAGGCTTTGATACTTGTCACAAATGCCACACAAGCAACCACCTGACTTCTCAAAAAGAAGATCCAGTGGTCTTGACAATCCTTCCAGGTTAAGTGGTACTACATGGGAAATATTAGAACTGTTTGATATGAAAAAATATTAGTGTGTTAGCTACCCAGTGCAAACTTCAGTGAAGAGTTTCATATATATGTTTATGCAATACAATAATTTGTGGTTTTCTGTTTTATTCAGGTCATTGCCATCGTTATGGATATGTTTACAGATGTGGATATCTTTAGAGAAATTGTGGAGGCGTCTGCTAGAGGGATTGCAGTGTATCTCCTGCTTGATGAATCCAACTTCAGTCAGTTTCTGAAAATGACGGAGAAACAAGGCTGTCAAGTTCAGAGGCTCAGGGTAAGGCTTCCTGTGTTCCTGTGCATGAACATTCACTACTCATTCCTCCACAACATCCTGAATAGGGACTAGTATTCACAAAGTGATTATTGCATACTGCTTTTCCAAATTAACTAAGAGGTAAAAATAGGCACGCTATCAGCAGAACTTTCTTTACAAATGTTTTTCTCTTTGGAAAAATTATCTTCTTCATGTGTCAGAAAAGAGTATTTGATAGTATGGCATAATTTTTCATGTATTATTTATAAAATAATTTTCCATTATTATGTATTTACGAATACTAATGCATTCCTAATGTTTGAAAAACTTTGCTTCTTTTTGCTTTCTCTTAAACTAGCCTGCAAATAGAGTCATAAAGATTATGTAAATCAATAAACTGCATACTTCATTTTATGATCTTTTTCTTTAAAGTTATTATGTATTAAAATACTTTAAAAGGCCCAAGATTCTATTTTATTAATGTTTCCCTGAAAATCCATATTATCATGTCTGTTTGCATCGTCTTAGAGAATATTACTTTTATACACGAAATACGTAATTTTATCCTCTAAGAAAGATAGCGAGAAGACTAGCGTTTACATTTTTCACAAGATGTCCTGTACCACCCTAATATTTAACAGGGATTAGAATACAAAACATGAGCTGCACTGACCTGAACTAAATGCTTCATAAGTACTTCTAGATTTACTGTACTATAAATAGCACTGAAGAAGTTCCAAGAATGCTGCCAGAGTTTCTTTGCAAAGCTCTGAGCTCTTCCTTGGCTGAACTTCTGTATAGTTGCGCTTGCAGTTCCTTGTTTCTATAACAGCTCTTCTTAGCAGCATACATTTTAGGAACCCAGTCCAAGACTCAGATACAGATGGGTTGTATTTGTGAGGATAAAGAGGGCTTTTTGGTAGAATTTTGGATCAAACCTGTATTTTATACCAATTTTTGCTCTGGAGTGTTCACTTAGGTCCTTAAAAGTATTCCCACACCGCTTTCTATGCTTGTTTCTTGTGTATGGGTGTGAGGGATTGCCCTCTGGTGGCACAGAGGTATGGGAACTTTTGGAAAGAAAACATCAAAAAACATGTGGTTCTGTAAACGCTGGTCGTGACTGCCTTCATGAAGTCAGGATTTGGCAATATTTCCATACCCTGGAACTTGAGATACCGCCATTTGCTGATTACTTGGGTTAACTCTGCCATAGAGGTTGCCAAAATGGTGTATGTCTTTTTTATGGCATGAGTTTTATCCTCACAAAATAAAAGCAATCAGGAGCATGCATTTCAAGTGATAACTCAAAAAATAACATAGTATTCATTTACACATTAATTCTATGCAATGTGTATCTACAGCTGTCTCAAAAGCTTACCTTCTTTTGGGTGGATTCAAGGTTGTCTTTTTAATATGGTTTTATTGAAGGAATTGATGTACATACATTAGAGTGGATTTTGCATGGATTAGTGTGGATTGGAGAATTTTGGACTTGACCTCTTCAGTAACATTGTGTTTTAGTATGTTTCTCTTTCGTGATGATGGGAGATGTATTTTATACATCTTTACTCTGCAAGGTTTACTTAGAATACTATGAGGTTTATCAGAAAATGAAAAATATATACCAAAGAGCTAAGCAGTAATCCTGTTGTGTTCTGGGTTTCCAGTTTAGGTTGTAATAAAGCTCTTCAAATTAATGGTCTTCTCATCCAAGTGCTACTCTCAGTGACTGTTGCTCTGAGAACAGAAACTTACTATTCCCACAGTAATTCTTCTGTGTCTTTCTTGAGGATGAAGAGAAACTGCAGGTGACTATGAAAGAACAGTCAGTACTTTGGAGAAGTTTTCTCCCTTTCCATTTTTCTCATTGTCTCAAGGTTCACAAAAAAAAAAAAAAAAAAAAAAAAAAAAAAGCCAAAAAAACCAAACAACCGAAAAACCAACCCATCTTCAACTTTTTGTGGTCTTAGATTTTGGTCTTCCCCTTCTGTTCAGTGAAAGCAAGAAGAGGACAGAGATGTATGAATCTATTTCTTTTCCTCAAGATGTAGCACTAGCAGCATTGGTCTTCTTATTCTTTGGCGTGACTTGGTTCAGTCTTGGAGAGTATGGCAGGCGTTCTTCATGATGGGGAGTTTCCTTAAAGCTTTTCTGAATCAACGCCTTCTCTGGCTCTTTTTCTCTTCCTTTGGATCAGTAAAAAATGAGATGCAGTGATGAGCAAAACTATATTTTCTAATTCAAGTTTACAATTCAGTAGTCTTCTGAATGGAAAAAAGAGGATTATATTCATAAATCTACGTTAAATATCTCTGCAGACAGTTTTCCTCGTTTGTAGTTTGACTGTGTAGCAGGGAACATTTCCCTCTTTACTGAAAGATATAAGTGTAAAAAAAAGACAAACTATATATTCTGTGATTATTTTGTGAATTCCATATAGGACAATATGAAATGTAGGGTTTACTAAGAGCTTTTTCAGTCTTTTCTTTACAGCATTTCTTCTTGTGGGTTGGTTTTTACTTAATGTTCACCTTAACATTTCCAGTGGAACTGAACTCAAATAAACGATTCCTTTCCTATGCTTTCCCATTTATCTTTCCCCAATTTCATTCCTGTTTCCTGACTGCCGTACATTTTTTCTCAGTAATTAATGTGTTTCTGTTTTTTTCTCCTCTCTACCTAAGTTTCTTTTGATTAACTTTGTCACTGGTCTGACTTGTTTGGTCAGCAATTCCTTTGCATAGAACGATGAAGAGTTGTTACAGATTCAGTCCCTTTTCAGGTGATTTTTTTAAAAACTAATAGCTGAATTTTTTTGAGAGATGCTTTTTTTCTGCTACTGACAGGTACTGCAGCAAACTATGAAATAGATTTGCACTGCAAAATGCAAAGACGACAATCTCCAGTACTACCAAAATGCTTAATGCAATAACTTAATTTTGGATTAGAAACAATGAACCAGTGTAGACAATGTCATTTAATTCCCAATAAGTCAATCAAGCTCCTCAGCTGATGTCAGATCTTCAAGTTTTATTTGATAAGAGGCACGTGGCAGAGGCTCCATGCCCTACAGAAACCTGTTTTTGCTTCTCTGTCAATAATGAAGAATCGTCTTGCTAGAGGAGGATATTGAAAGCAATTTGACAGGAACTGTTTATCCCCTGATATTCCTCTCAGGATTTTTAATGAATTGCAGGAATGAGAAAACAGAATTACTGATTAATTTGTTTTACTTTCCTTTTGTGAATTTTACTCGCAGATAAGCATGCTTAAATGCATAGTAGGAGCTGGTCTTGAGATCTGATTGCAGTTTATTATTTCTCACCAGTGTTACCAAAATCATAAAATGTTTCCAATGCTTCCAAGTATAAGTCAAATTTGGTTATTAAATAGGCATGTACAGCGTGGTGTCATACCTGTGAGCAAACTTCTGTGCTAAGGGACTCCAGAGTCCAGTGAAGTCAATGAGATTTTGACTTCAGTGGTCGTTGGATCAGATGCAAAGTCAGAATAGAAGCGAACTTGAAAACGAGTTAGCATTTGCACAACAACTATTGTCTCTTAGTAAGAAGAGATACTCAGGATAATAAATAACACTGGCAATGGTGAACAAAGCTGTTAGACTAAGTACTAGGTAGACATCCATTTTCTTCTTTGTGCATATTCTTGACAGTGAGTAATTGAACACTGATAAAAACAGACTCTACAAATAAAAAGTGATGAAATGAAATGTTTGAGACTAGTATATTCACTGCACTTATCTGTCACGTTGGAGGGTTTTTACTGATGAAACTAAATGTGTGATGTTGAATTGTACTTCAAAATTTTAAATCATGCTTATGTGGCTCTCTCTGGGAAGATAATGGTGCAGTCATACACAAAAAGAGAAGTTAGAGCTTGTTTCCTGTTTATCATTTGGGTGTCATTGAACTGGATAGCCCTGATGGCCATCCTTAACCTGCAGCCACTGCATGTTTTAAACATCCATGAATGTCCTGTAGCCTGCTCTTGAAGGAGAGAGAAGATCCCATGTGTGGCTTCAAAAACCTCCTAAGACATCAAATGTTTGATTAAATTATTCTTCCAAATGCATCCACTAGGAGTTACAGCTTGCAGGACCAGACAGGCTTTCTGTTTGACTCACTATGGCCAATCTTACTTGCTTCCGTGAGTCCCATTGGGCTAGCTGGGTTCCTTCATGACATCTGAGTTCATTGGTTTCTGGTTTGCCCAGGAGTTTCCTCTTGGGATTCATAAATTAATTATTGCTTTACCCACAATGATACAGAACACTTCTGCAGTGATCAGTGGCACGCTACTGTTAGCACTGTTAGCATGGGAGTCCTGTGGCCTGAGGGTGAAACCAAGTAGGAAGGTGAAGCTCAGCATTTCGTACCCAATGGGGCTTGCAATTCAGTTTGTATATATTTACTGCTTCTAATCCTAAATGGAATGCATTGTTATTATATATCCTCAAATATTGTCTGTATTTTGGGCTATTATTCAAAATATGCATTCCTGGCACCTAATTAGAGGGTTTAAAGTAGGTGAAGAGTGCCAGATGAACTGTGGAGGAAAAGGAAGTGTTATGTGAGAAAGGTGAGCGTGATCTCTGGCACATGCCTTTCTAATGCCGTGTTCCTGTCTGGTAGTGGATGACCTACAGAGACAGGGAATGAGTTGGCAGGATTAAGGAAGCAGGACAGAAAAGCTGCAGGAGAAATAATCTGAAGAGAAGGAGAAGGAAAAGAAAAAGGACAACCAAGGAAGCAGTGACGACAATTTTTTTTAGAAGCAGCAATTTAATGTAAATTGTAGATACGCCTACTTGAAGTTATATTTCAGCTTATGAGTACCTAAGGCGAAGCTTTTTATATATATAGTATGGTAATTTACAAGCCATTAGCTTTGCTTGTGCCTCCAGCATTCCAGATTCCCAAGTGATATTCTGTCCAATACTGATCAGGCCTTACCTCAATAAGATTTGATGCGTTCAACTGGCATGTCTCTAGGCCAGCATTACTTGTTATGATTATTTAAAAATGTATAAGCTGCCTCTCAACTTACGTTTTTCCAATTATAATGACATAAATATAATTTAATATAGGTAAATGTATAATTTAATATAAGTAAATTTGACATACAAATATAATTATATGATCTATATAATTAGGTAAAAAATCATTGAAGTAAATGAAAATTTAATGACTAAGTCACTAAATTTTATTCTATTGTAAATAAGGGTTTACTATTGTGGTAATCTTTAGAGTGCGTAAATTCCAGTATTTTTTTTTCTTTCAGGAATTATTTTTTCCACGCTACTTAACTTTCAAATAAAAGCTTTTTATTTAATTATTTTTACTTGAAGCTTGAGTGGCTGCTGGAGAAAGAATAATTTTTTTCAGTGGGTTTGGCTTGTTCAAAGTTAAAAAAAAGCTGCACTACAAAAGCAGGAAAATCGACTTTCATTTATTAGAAAGCTCCTAATCAAAGGCAGAAAACTTGAAAGACATAATGCTGGATTGTCAAAGGTGATCAGCAGGTAGAGATGCAAAAATTTTACCTTTTAAAATTTTACAACGCTTCTAGATAATGCTTCTTTTATTTATCTAATTAAGAGATAAACTTTATGTTTTATGTTTCTAACACATTGGCAAGACATTTAGGTCACAAACAAAAGTAATTTTTAAATGCTGTCTTTGTACATTTTAAATGAGTTGCATTTTTATTCAAACACAGCTTGACAAGAATGCTAAGTAAAGACTCACCTAACAAACAAAATTTAAAGAACTTGGATAGCTTAAGTCAAACCGTAATTTGCCAGCTGATCAGCTTTTAAGTGTAACTCTTGCTTCTTTGATATAATTTTTCTTTTGATAAAAGTTTTAAGATACCAAGAGTGAAATACATACTGATTTAGAAAGCATGTGTTATTTGGAAATGTGCTTTCATTTCATGGATATTTTCTCCTAACTCTGATTTTTCTATTTGGAAAGATAAAGTTCATTGGATTGTAGTAGATGCTCATTAAAAATCCTACAACCTCTATCTATTAGCACTTCATATGTTTTAGATAAATGTGTAAGTGCTCCCATAGACAGTAAAGGGTTCTGTAACTGTATTGCAAACTCAGTCATACTGGACTCTTAAATGCTTTGTAATTTTAAACATCTCTACAGCTTCATGAGGAGGGGAGGTGGAGAGGGAGGTGCTGATCTCTTCTCCTGGGTATCCAATTGGAATGGTTCAAAGCTGTACCAGGGGAGGCTTAGACTGGATATTAGGAAGCATTTCTTTACCAAGAGGGTGGTCAAACACCGGAACAGGCTTCTTAGAGATGTGATCAATGCCTCAAGCCTGTCAGTGTTTAAGAGGCATTTGAACAATGCCCTTGATATCATGCTTTAACTTTTGGTCAGCCCTGAATTGGTCAGGCAGTTGGACTAGATGATGATTGTAGGCCCCTTGCAACTGAAATGTTCTATTCTATTCTATTCTTTTCTATTCTATTCTAATTTGTTTTATCCTCCTGATTTTTATGAATTTACCCTGTACACAATCTTAGCCATATTGCTTCATGAATAGCCCTAATTCATCTGTACCTGACCTTTACAGAGTGCATGTCTACTGTGATTTTCAGTCTGTCCTTGTAGCAGTCCCATGAAGCAAGATATTCCTCTGTATTCACAAGTCTTACGTTCCACTATTTCCATATATACAGTCTATGTAATAATCATATAGATTCTATTTTCTTACTGCCAGTGCTAAACTATGGATTTCACTCCCACTGGAACACTTGTAAATTACCATAAATTAGCATTGCTAGAACAAATATTGCAAGGCTAGAAACTACAGAAAATATTGTGATCATTCACAACTATATTCCAAGCTTTTTTTTTTATGTCTTGTGAAACATTTTTGATCTCACAGCCACATGAGGTAGATGCTGTAGGTTGGTTTGAATTGAATATATATTTTATTTTTTCTGTAAATAAGCGCCTTTTTGTAACAGTTTCTGATAAATGCTTTTTTTTCTACATCCGTGTAAGAACTTTTTGAAAACTATTATTATTATCATCCAGACGGTTTTGTAAGACATCTTCTCAATTATTTTATTTCTAGGAGCTTAAAAAAATAACTGATGGTAGAGAGGGAAAAAGAAAAGACACTGGCTCAGCTGAATCCATTTCATCCGCAGTCTGGGAGAAAAATTGACCACATTTTTATGATCCAACATGGATAATTTCCTATGTGCAATTTACTGAGTTCGCATGAGTAAAACATAAAGCTTCTTAATAGAATTCCAACTTAACTGCTGCATAGAGTTCGTGCTACCTATCCACATTGTGATAGCGTCTCTGAATTTAGAAATATGATTTATCCCATGGTGCAAAGCTGACTGAGAAATCTTCTGGTTGTAAGACTGCAAGGGATTCTGGTGCCAGGTGATATCACTCAATGGATCATCTCAGGGTGGGGTATCTGTGTTTGTAGGTATAGCAAACTTGTTAAATTAAAAGAAAAGTGATCCTGGCTCTTTAGATGTTGTCTCCAATTAGCTGTGATGCTTGGAAATCTTGTAAATGTTGTACATCAGATGGTGATAATAATTTATTATTTTTTACAGTAAAAAACCTGTTTCTCTTGTCGAAGACTTCATGTGCTAGAACTCATTTTTGAGAGTGGTGGCCATGGAAAAGTGGAATTTCATTTTCTGTGGCCTGGGGAATCTCGTCAGTCTTGAGTACAAAGCAATAATTTGCCATTTTGGGTCAGAAGGGACAAGTTTGATCAGAGTTTACTTCCCTGCAGAGTTTATTAATATGCAATAATATAACTCTTGCCCTACTGTACCTCTGACTTTTAAACACCCTAATGCTAAATATGGAATACATACCAACTAAAGTATTTCAATTGTCTTTTTCAGAACATGAGAGTGAGGACAGTAAAAGGACAAGATTACTATTCTAAAACAGGAGCAAAATTCCATGGAAAAATGGAACAAAAATTTATTCTTGTTGACTGTAAGAAAGTCATATATGGTTCTTACAGGTAAGATCAGTCACTGAGATGTCCATAGAAAAGCTGTCATCTCAGTACCTCTCCTACTGCAAATTATTATTATTTTTTCTATTTCTGAAAATTCTTCCAGGGAACTCCATGGGCAAAATTCATTATCTTTTCTGTAAATTAACAAGTTATCACAGATACTTATTGATAACTAGCCTAATATGGAGCCAAATTTTGAGATCCTCTTAGTTTTTCACAAACAAGAAATAAAGGATATAGCTTTTGCTACAGCTGAAGACTTCCTAAAAAGAGAGAAAAATCATGATTTGTCTTATATTGTCTAAATTATTCTTGTTTAACATTCACTCCAGAAAAGGCTGCCAAAATTATTTAATAAGTTCACTTGGATAGTTTCTCCTCACAATAATCTTCTAAAGCTGACAATGTAGACCTATTCAGTAGTGTATCACGGTCAAATTCAGAGTTGCCCAAGTTTATATAGTCTCTCTTTATGTCTGGCTAAGTTTCTTTATTCTTTCCATTTTATTTCCAGTGTCTGTGTGCAAAGCATAGGCTGGAAGAACTTCCAGCTTCACACTGCTGGAAAAAAACTAAGTTAAAGCAGGGACAGTTTTATCTCACACAATATTAAATATTTTACTTCTTTCATGCAACACTTCTCACCTTTGGCCTACTGTTTTAGTTTCTGCCAGCATAGTGCCTGGGTTCCAGAGCCACAGCCACTGACTTTCATAGATTTCCAGCACTGTAAGCTTTTGAAAATCTGGCTTTTTATGTCCTCTGAGACTCAGCCAGCCCCAAATTCAGACTGATGTATATAAATGGTAGTGAGGTAAGTGACAAGTTCATAAGTTAATCACTGTAAGAGAGTCCAGGGAGAGTCTGCCTGCTTTGACATCTACACACAGTTTTAAAATCTGTGAGAAAGTGATAGTTTTTCTCATTTCATTTTGAAAAATAACACTGCTTTAAGACCTAGCACCACAGAGGCCAGAATCATCAGTTTCTGTAGAAATTAAGTTTGCTTTGTAAAGAATTTATCAATTTATAACGGTAAAGATGAGTCCTTCTGAATTCTTGTTCTCTGAACTCGATAGAAAGTTTAGTTTTTTTTTTCAAATATTACAAAATGTATTATTCTTAATTGTGAAAATTAATAGAGAAAAATTTTGCATCATGATTTGATTTAATCTCAAGATACTATTATTTCCTGAAAAATACAAAACTAACAAAACAAATGAAATGAAATCAGCAAGCTATTCACTTACATACAACAAAACTATTTTCTGACATCCAGAAGACAAATGCAAATAAAACAAGTTCATTGATTTAGTGAAAATAGGATTGCAAAAAGATTTTTTCTTTGTTGTAATCTACAAATTGCATGCTTTCAATGGCATAAAACATCTCTAATGTACATGTTAATGTATTTTGTCTCATTTTTAAGCTGTAAAGGAGCTATAGTTAATTAGCTTTGAGCATGTGTTCAGCCTTTCTAAGTACAATAGAACAGAGGAAATTTTCCTTCATCAGAATATCATAATTTCAATTAAAAGAAATCTTTACATCCAATCTTGTTTGCATAGCAGAAAATGTAAACTTTTTTAACAACTGAGGTGCGTCTTTTTAAAAATGTGTTTAGAGTGAAGTACATTCAGAACTGTTGAAGCAGTTCTGCATATTATTTCAAATGTGTTTTTTTCACAACATAACCACACATTAACATTCTCTGACTCAGGATTAAATACAGTGGGTCTAGTCAGTCCTGGCTTAGTCTTTGTAGAGGTAATTTTGCACCATTAGGTATTTGTACTCTAGATTTATGAATACTCTTTTACTATATCCACTTTTTATGAGGGCAATGAAGTAGTTATAGATGC
>NW_010120185.1:66505-81178 GCF_000699245.1 Pterocles gutturalis | reverse complement strand
GAAAGCAGTGGAAAGTCTCTAGCTGAGTTCAACTGGTATTAGATTAGACGTTCCAAATCCAAATTGCATGAATCATGCCCATAATTTGTTTATTTATTTAGAAAGTATTTGTACAAAACCCAGGTTTGTGTCAAAGTTTTCTCATCAAGAAGGACCAGTGCAATACTCTGGTTCAAAAGAACTGTTTCTAATGGTCATTTGTTCTTCTTTCAGCTTTATGTGGTCATTTGAAAAAACCAACCTCAGTATGGTTCAAGTTATCACAGGACAGCTGGTTGAATCCTTTGATGAAGAGTTCAGGACACTATACGCCCGTTCTTCTGTTCCAAGTTCATTTGCCCCAGAATTAGTACGGGTAAACAGTCACAGGACACTGTGGGATAACGATACATACCAACACTCGGTGTCTTCCTTGGCTTCAGTTTCTAGCCAGAGAAACCTTTTTGGTAGGCAAGACAACGTTCACAAGATAGATCCTGTTTGTTGGAAAACTCGTGGAAGATATGCAGTAAATGAAATAGATAAATATGGCTTGAGAAATCAAGCCTATAATAAACAACCATTTCATCCAGGTTTTAACATGCAAAATCCAATCCAGCAGTATCAACCTAGTGAAAAAAATGAGCACTGGAAGAGACATAGTTATGCTGGGGAGAAGCCAGAAAGGACACCTTACCTACTGCTCAATAGAGCTATTAATAGAGCCAACAATCCATCAAATACTTGGAAAGTGCCATCTGATAGCCTTAGTATTGTTTCTTCGTTACGAGGAGGATATGCAAATAACTACAATACACCCCAACAAAGTTTTGCTGATCAGTTTTCACGACCAAAGGTAAATCTTGCAGAAAGAAATTCAATTGTACGGAGGTCTTTTAATGGGACAGATAATCATATCCGCCATCTGCAGCAAAGGATGCCAACCCTTGAACATACAACAAAATCATTCCTACGTAACTGGCGAATTAAGTCATATTTGAATGATCAATCAGATTATCCAGTAGAATCTAATGGGTCGGCCTTGGGTGACAGATATGATAGCTACGACACAGCTGAAAATATTAAAGCTCATGCGCTGTATTCTCATTCTCGCTTACGATCATCATTGGTTTTTCAGCCAACTTTACCTGAACAGCAGGAAGTAAGCAGCTGTGCAAGTTCTTCAAATTCAACTATAATTGGCTCAGAGGGAAGTGCAACACCTAAAGGGACATCTAATCATGCTCCAAGTGTGGAAAATGGAACAGATAATATTTTAGAAGAGCTTAGCACAAACATCCCAGTTAAACCAGATGAACCAAAAAACCACAGAATGCATATTGCAGACAGCACAAAACCTAGTGTAAATTCAAATGCAACAGGTGACTCATCTCTCTACTTGTACACAACGCTATGTGCAGACAAACATGCAGAAAATCTGAAGAACCTTCAAAATGAAAATTTGCTAAAAAGGAGAAGTTTTCCCATGTTTAATTCAAAGTCCATATTAGACCCTGGTGCTAACAAACATGCATCCAGTTATGTTTACAGCACATTGACTAGGCATAGACTTAAGCAGCCAGCTAGTCCAAAACATCCAGAAGACACACTGAAGAGCTCTAAAAGTTTGCACAGTGTGACCAACCATTTGCCACAGGAGGAAAAGAACCTCAAAGAAGAACTCAAGAGCCCAACTGCTAGCAAGGCAATCTCTATGGCTGCTCTCAACGAAGCTAGCAAAGAGGAGTCTAGTAAGGATTGCACATCAAAGAAAGAAAGTAAGAATTCCCCAAGTTTTCTAAAGAAAGGATCCCAGAAATTGCGGTCCCTTCTTAATCTCACACCAGACAAGAAGGAAAGCTTGTCAAAAAACAAAGGTCCTGCCTTTTACAGAATGTGTAGTAGTTCTGACACATTGGTTTCTGAAGAAGAGAATCAAAAACCTAAGATTTCCGAGAATAAGACAGATTCTTCCCCAAGGAGAAGAAGAAACACATCTTCAAATTCTCAAGGTAGCTTGAATAGAAGTAAAGAAGATGTCACCAGGAGCCCCAAAAAGTCTCCAAAGTCACCAAAACCTCAAAAACCTCCATCTGATGAAAGCAATAAAAAGTGTCCTCTCTTGTGCCCCCTTGAAAGTAAGTTCATAGAAACTGCAGGAGATGCCTCAACCCCAAGATTTAATACAGAACAGATTCAGTATCAAGACGTAAAGGAAATCGCCACAAATACTGCTCCTGAAAGTGTCCCTGTTTCTGCTCTTCAAAGAGCAAGTTCGATGACACCACAGCTGGCAAGCTCAAAACGCCAAGAGGAGCTAAGACCTCGTTTGAGTGAAAGGCGTGTTTATAGTCGCTTTGAGCCATTCTGCAAGATGGAAAGTGCTAGCCAACCTGCAGGAAATGCACCCAACAGCAGTTTACGTCTGTCAGATATCAAAACCAAGACCCTAGGGAATAATTATGGCAGGAGTAATCACATGGTCAGCTACAACTCAACTGCTTACCATCCACTGCAGCCTAATGAAAACAAGCTAAGAGGATTTATGCAAAAGTTTGGGAACTTCCTACACAAAAACAAGTAAAACTTTTGTTGATTATGTTGAAATACAGCAAGAGCAGCAAAGCTGGACATAATCTTAACTGGACAAGACTGACAGGCAACTTTTGTAGAGCTTATTTGGGTTTCTTCTTGGATCTAGGACATTGGAATGAATGTACATATTTTTACATAATTATCCTAGAATCGTTATACTTTACAGAAATTCTGTGTCCAGAAGATGCCTCAAGGGTTGTTTATAATGTTTATATTGTAAGATTAATTGTATACATTGTGAAGAAAGTATGTACTAGCATATTGTAAGATTAAGCGTGGGGAAAAAAAGATGGAGGATGTTTTTAAAGTTCAAGTAATAGAGTTTCCAAAGATTTGCCCTTTAAAAATGGGATAACACTAGGAATAGTGGCTTGCCTTTTTTCAGCATTTAGGTACACTTTGAAATGATAAACACAAATATTAATGCATCGCATGTTACTTATCTTTAAACTCATTTTTCAAAACTTATTTTAGGCTTCATCTTGTTAATAATTTACCCCACAGCATCTATCAAACTGTTTGGGCAGCAGATGGATCTATCTTTATTGAATTTTCCATGTAATATGATATTTTTGTAAAGTATTTGACACAGAGATCTTAAAGTGACCTTAATCTGAGCTTTCACAGACTTGTTTACATGGTTAAACTAGTGTGAATGTAGGATGAATGTTAAAAAAAATGTTTCTAGAAAAGGGGCCTTGAATATAACTTACAACTGGTTTAAATTTCAATGGGTTAATTACATTTGTATAACATGCCAGTATTCTATAACGTATTCTAAAAATAGCTTCTTGTATTTTTCTATTTGGTGTTTCAAAAGAAAAATTGTCCATGGACTTCCATTTCTCAGGTAAGTTTTTGAGTTTCACATGCAACGGTGTGTTTTAAGAGTTGCTAGATACATTTGCAACTCTGTCTTTAATAACTCAGTTTTTTAAATAAGGTTGCAAGTGCCTAGGCTAGGCATATGAGGAAGATTGCAAGCTCAACCCTATAAAGCTGCCTTATGTCCGTATGATTATTACAAGGCCAGGAGCAATTAGGCATCTGAAAATGAGATTTGTAAACTTCACCACATCAAACAAGAAGGCACCTCTCCTAATCCAAAGTAAGTATCAGTGAAGGGTGAAAGCAGCAAGTTTTTAACCTTAATGAAGGTATTTAGGCACCTAACTGCAGTCTAAGGGGCACATTTTTGTTCATCTGAGCTTCTCAGTCTTAAAAAATTGCATGGTATCAAGTGCCTGTGCCAGGTTAGTGCTCACAGAAAACACAGGCAGGGTGTCCGGGCAGCAGCATGGCATCCACTTCTCATCTGCAGTGGGCAGCCAGGACATCCAGCTGGCTCACCACTCCTGGACGTGGAGTTTCTCTCTTAGGAGAATGCCGTAACCATTTAGCTGCAAGATGCTCCACAACAGTTTTGTTCCGAATTCAGGAATTTGGAAGAATTCATTGCTGAAAGCTTGTAATCCTTATACAGGTTCTTCATGTTTCAGGGGCATGTTTTAGGAGCCCACTTCACTCTTAGGTCTGAGAGGCCCTACAGCTTTCTATGGAGGAGTCCCACTAGGAGGGTCTTGGCTTTGTTCTTTAGAAAGAAACACCAAAAAGGCATTTCACGCACCAGCTAGATCAAGTTCATTTGTCTCTTCTACCTGTGGCCCTGGGAAGAGATTTTATACAGAAGTCTTCTTCTCACCAAGAATCTGCTCTAGCTCCTGTGAACTCACCGTAGTTATTGTTGCTGATTTCAGTGAAGCAGCGTCAGCTTTTTGTTCAAACTGTTTCTCAGGCAACCTTATTAGGTTGCTGCTGTTTCACTGTGGGGATGTTACTTATTTATGAGAGTGGCAAAGTCTTGCATCTCAATCCTCTGCTGAAAGTTTAGGTCTCCCCTTTTCCTGTGACCATGGAAGAGATTTTATTAATTTCTTGATGAACACTAGTCACTTTGGTCACTCCTTGCCAAAATATCATAGCTGGTATTTTTTCCCAGATGAAGATTTATACTGAAATATTCTATCCCAACAGAAGTAGCATTTTCAGACTCAAGGGAAGCAATGTCTCCTTATGCTCCAGGCATATTTTCAGTATCAGCACAACATACTTCCACAGCTACACAGCCAACAGCAACACGATACTGTACTTGTAACTCTTAATATTTTTTAGCAGTGCAGACAGTTATTCAGGATGGTCCCAGAATTAGCAGTGCAGCAAAGGAACTTAATCAAGCTGCAGGTGGTGCTAGAGACTGTGTGGGTAGTTTTTAGGAGGATCTTTAGTTTTCTCTTGTGCTCTTGCGAGCTCTGCCATACACTTGTAGGCGGTACTATATTTGTGAAGGAAATGAGAGAGGGAGAACGAGGGTCTTGGGGCGAGTTTTGAAGTGACAGTGCTTTCCATGTTATAGTAAGGTTTGGGAAATCTATTTTGATACAGTTTGGAAATATTTTCCTTTATTTTTCAAAATAGATTGCAAATTAGAGAGTCCTGAGGAAGCAGATATTTTAAATTGCCAAGTCACCTATGTTTATAGATACATACTGCTATTTTGTACCTACACAGAAGATTGAGAGCCTTCAGTGAAAAGCCTGCTCATAGACTTAATAATGCAAAAAAAAAAAAAATCACAATAGAACCCAACTTTTTTTTTTCATTTTTAGATCTCTCCTCAGAGACCCTGCATAGGAACGTTTCTACATTAAGCTTGATCTGAGGTTAACTGAAATGAATGCAAAAGACTACCACAGACCTCAGTGGAAGTAGGATCAGGCACTTAATGTACCGACACCGCTATTTTAGAAATGCTACAAGACCAAATGCTGTTTGGGGAATATGGGGCTCTGACACCACGGGACCAGCAGCCTGGTGCCCTGCCTGCAGCTGTGGCTTTGAAGGTGGGGGAGCACACTGGTAGTGTGCTGCTACACAGGTAGTGCAAAGACCAAGTCTTACTTTGTTCCCTGCAGAATTGTGTGTTAAAGGCGGAAAAGCAATGCTCATCCAGTCCTGTCTGGTTTGCCTCATGTCTCTGTGGGAACCTAGCTGTTTCACAAAACAGAAAGGAAAAATATGAAAAAAAAATAAAAAATGATACCTGCTCTTTGCAGCAGCAGAGAAAAGAGATATGAACATTTTGGAGTTTATATTTTTGAACTTCCTTTTCCCAGAGCTGATCTTGATGCTTCTGCTTTTCCAAGGAGATGCATTTCGTTCAATGTGTCCTAAATGCGCTCTGCACATTGCAAGTTTGTTCCACCCCTCACACGCCCAATGCACTCCCAGTTTTGTAAGGCTGTGAAGTAATAGCTGTTGTTGTGCATGGTGGTCATTTGGCCAAATGGCTTAGGAGTTGTGAAACTCATAAAAAGTGACTTGTAATTTCCACATTAAATAAAACTCCATTAGCACTGGAATAGATCTAGGAGGGTGGCTGTGCAAAAGCCCATCAGAGCTACGCAATGCTGAGCCCTCAGGAGCACCCTCGGCAGCAGAGGGTGGTGCATCCAGGAGATACAGTCTCCTCATGTGGTGCCCGTTCCATTCACATCGTAAATAAACCACCCCCACATACAGTCTTAATACCCAGTGAATAAATTGCTTCATTTCTTCAACCTTGTAATAAACAATTTTTACCGCCTCTCAGATTGCAAAATGTTGGTTGTTCTCTTCTTAATGAGCTTGCACTGCACTCTTTATTCATGCTAACAAACATGAACTAGAGATAAAGAAAGGTTAAAAATTAAGAAAAAATATATTTCTACCTGTCTAATCTATTAGGGTAGTAGTATTACAAACAGTGAGAGAAACAAAAAGCTTATCAGGCACTACATGTTTCTGCATTGATAAGTGCTATTCAGATAAAAAATTGTTTGATCATCTTTCAGCTTTCTGAAATGTATTGAGAAACATGGTTTATAAAAGAAATCAGAAGAAAAGTAATACCAAAAATCTGTTGCAAGACAATGTAAAAATAAAATTTAAAATGGCTCCACTAAGCTGTCTGATAAATATATGTTTGGTTTTTTTTTAATTTGTAGCATGATGTGGGATAAGCTGTACAACCAACAAGTAGCTTTGCAGCTGTGTAATGCAGAGAGATCAGTGTGGTTATTGTGGTACCTGTTGCAGTTTATTCCCCATATCAATATTGTACTGCATGGTACAGTATTTTGGATTTGTTTTCATTTAAGTCTGGAGAGTTAGAACAACACAAAGCTGCAGTAGTTCACAGGTAGTTGAGATATGTTACTCCAATTTTGTCTTCACTTGCATGAGTACATATTCCATTAGCACCCTGGTGACAAGAGAGGAGACTGTAATGCTCAAAAGGTCGTCTTCCCATTTCATTCTTTATTTCATACAGGTGCTTACAGATGCCTTGGTACCTTTCTATAAGGTCTGAAATTTTTCATCATTTTCAACTCAAAACTAAGAGTTACAGTTAGGTCTCCATTTTTCACATTTTGACATGATGCCAAAGACACGTTGCATGTTCTGACAACTGTTTTCTGTATTGAGAAACAGGATGGAAGAAAACATTTGCTCTTGGAGAGCTCAGAACAGAGCTGCTTTGCTGTGAAGCAAAGCTAGTAGTGCAGATTTCTGCTTTAGTGATGTTGACTAGTTGAGTTTTAATCCCCTTAATCTCCTTCTTGCTTAGAATGGTCCCCCCTCCAGGTCGGTATTTAAAAGCAATTTTCCTATATGTAACATTTTAAAAAGTGGTCAAGTCCTATTTCTGAAAAGCTGAGGGGATATAGGGGGCTGGATTCCCAAATCAATTCTTTGTATGTCTTGAAAATATCTTGTGTATTGCTGGAAGAGAATCTGGTTATACTAAAAATTACTGAATATCCCTTCAAGAAGAAGCTGCTGTGAAGACTATGCATCTTTCTCCCACCACGTGTGTTACACGAACTAAAAATTCAATGGATAAGTGCAAAAAAATAGTTGGAGGGAAAAATAATTATTTCTGATAGAAGGCCCATGATACATGTTTATTTTTATAGTGTTGCTTCCATATGTAAATACAGCTGGGAAAAAATTATTCTTTTCTCTCCAAAACAGATAAAATTTTTGACAGATAAATAGAAATATTTTAAAGACTAAGCACCAGTGGCAATATTTTATTGTGTTTGAGAAATGAATGCAACTCATTTATTAGCATTCAAACACAGGACTCTTTTGTCTGTTGTACATTGTCTGTTCTTGCCTCATTTAGCAAACAACGTGCTCAAAATTCAGGCTGATTGTCTACAGCTTCCCAAGCCCCTGAATAATACTCTGAAGAACCAATCCAACCAGGCATTAAATACACACTTAGCTTTTTAAACTAGGTAGTTCCGGATAAAGCATAACACCAGGCATATGTGTTTCGTTAGATTTTGGTGTAAAAAAATCTCACTGTAGCCCTAGCTGATGTGTTTTGGGAAAATGTTGAATATATGGTTTCATTGTTTTCTTTGGGCCATGTCTAATTTTGACCCATGGTGACACCATGTTTTGACATCCTGTCTGGTAGGTTTCTTCCAAATGTCACATATGCTGGTGTTAAAATATTGTTGTTCTGGTTGGAGAGTTTCGATCAACCTTCCTTAGTGCAGAGTCTGTGGATCTTTGGTGATCCATAAGATTTCAAAAGGTGACATGGGAGTGAATTCAGGTGAATAAAAAAGTGCAAAGAGACAGAACAGAAAAGCATTTGCGCGTATTTCCACATACAGCAAAGGAAGCAAGTAAAATCGGAAGTTAAAGTCATAAGTGAACATTCTTAATGTTCTTTTAACAGTTGAAAATGAAAGCTGGTACACCAACACTGCAGGAAAAAAAATAATAATCATGTGCTCTTTGGTTAAAAAAAAGTGAGAAACACTGACCTAGATGATACAAAACAAGCATGCAGGGTACTATGAACACACAAGACCCAGAATAGATATTGCTGAGTAATTTCTGAGGGGAAAAAAAAGGAATTCCATCAAGTTGGTTTCAGTACTGATGGGTGTAAAGACTGTGCTGATTTCATTTAAAATTGTTACTTCATATGTAAATCCTTTTTCTCAGATGGAATTCCTGGACTACATAGTAGCTATGTTGTGGATATACTGTGTATGTACAGACACAAACCAAAAATTGTCATGAAATAATTTATTACTTTTATTTTTTACCAAATAAATGTTAAAGCTCAGCTCATTCCTGTGTTCTTGTTTTCACTGGCTCATACTGTTATTAACATTTTTCATTTCAAAATTTAGAACATCTTTTTAAAAACCGCTCTCATTAGATGTATTGAGTGAAATGGTGTACATTGAGATCTCAAAGCTGCTTTGTGGTAGCATCACTGTTTGCACATCTGCTGCACCTTCTACACCCAGACAGCAGAGAAAAGACCAAAACCATCATGACTGTAAGGTAAAATATCTGGAATAAAATATAGGTAGCAATAAGCTGGATGAGAAATTAAACAGGGTAAGGTCAACTATGTTAGCATCCTGTGTGTTCTTTCAGAGCCTTAGATCACTTCCTTTCTCTGATATT
Organism: Pterocles gutturalis; assembly: GCF_000699245.1. NCBI lineage: Eukaryota > Metazoa > Chordata > Aves > Pterocliformes > Pteroclidae > Pterocles > Pterocles gutturalis. The sequence goes on along the minus strand of NW_010120185.1, from coordinate 72,064 downwards.
TCAGGGGTTTTTGCCTTCCTGCTAATTCTGCCTTGCTAGCGAAGTCGGGTTCAATAGTCTGTTCTGTGTCCTCCTTCCATCTCCACCTTAATTTCCTCTTTCCTATTTACAGGAAACAGCCTCCAGAAATCTACCTCTTGCCTTGTGAATCCTATTGGAAAAAAATCACTTCCATCACATTGCTTGAGAAAATTAGCTTGGGACAACTCCGCGCATGAGTGCATGCTACTGCTGAATGGCTAATGAGAAATTGATTTTGAATCCTGAATATTTGCTCAGTGCCTTTGAAAAACCAGTAGGAAATATAGTAGCTTTTCTGAACAGCTTATGGTCTATATTTAGACTTAGTGGAGGAAGGAAATGAAGAGGAAGAGAGGAAGTGAAAAGTTAAAAAGACAAAGGTTATAAAGCAGTGAGGTGAGTACTCCCTTGCTACATATGAAAACTTTGATGGCTGGGGTTGTGGAGGTATGTATGCAGGTATGTATGTACCTGTATACATAATACAGAGGTTACTACTTTTACAGGAACTTCTGCTTACGTAGTAGTAAGAGTAAAATTCATCTCGGATAATTGAGCTCAAGCCTTTTCTCAGTTCCCACACGCAAGAATAATTTCTCAGTTCCCACACACAAGTAATTATAATTCCCATCTCTCCTCCGTTCCATCCTGTTTTCCTCACTTGGGTCCAACTTAAACTCACCCTGTCAGCAACTCTTGTCTGCAGCATTTCAGCATTGCTAGATAAATACTAAAAAAAAAAAAAAAAAAGAACCTTTTCATTTTCTGGCCATATCAATTGTACTGACTAGGAAGCTATGCCTATACGCCTATATGCCTTTTCCCTGTGAGGGTGGTGAGGCAGTGGCCCAGGTCGCCCAGGGAAGCTGTGGATGCCCCATCCCTGGGGGGGTTCAAGGCCAGGCTGGATGGGGCCCTGGGCAGGCTGCACTAGTGGTTGGCAACCCTGCCCACAGCAGGGGAGTTGAAACTAGATGGTCTTTAAGGTCTTTTTCAACCCAGGCCATTCTATGATTCTATAGCCCAATGCGGACAAGACTGATGACCGTATGAGTTGGGGATTTCTGACAGGAAAGTACTTGCATGCCATTCATTCTTGAAAATTACAATGTACCGATTATTGACAAAACATTGTTGAAAACTAGAATAATTAGAGTGCATTTTGGTAGAATTACTTGAATCTCAAGAATTCCTCATAGCTGAGTTAGAGTTGCCACCTTCTTTTGGCAGATGAGGAGCCCAAGGCTGCACTGGTCTCACACACCAGAGCAGCTGTGGGTGCAGACATGGGTGTTTCCTTGTTTTGCCTCCATCCAGTTCCACTAACTGGATTTTACTAATAATATGAGTGACTTGTAGAGTCCATCTCCAGGTATGTAAACTGGGTCTTGTTTAGTACAAGCACATACTAACCAAAAATCTTGCTTCTATTAAGTGCCTGTAAAATTGTCACTTTTGATATTGCAGATCTTTGTACATAAGAAGAGCTTTTCCCTATGTATCTCAAAGATGACCAACTGTCACACTGTATTTGAGACATCCAGCTATTTTCATCTCAAAGTAGTGGCTAGTGGTACTCGGAGTACTATCTTGTGATAAATGTCAGTAAGTAGTCAAATAACAAAAAAGATAAACCACTACTCTTTGTGTGCAATGGCCAGTTTCAAACCCATCAGTCATGGTCTTCACAATTCTTCTGGTCGACTTGCTCGTCAAAATAAAAATATCTCTGTGCTTTCTAAGTTAGGACATACCATTGGCTCTTACAGTTTATTGAACTCTGCAGATGCCTGCATCCAAGTGATGCAGAGGATTCAGTCTGTAAGCAGACAAGTCAATAAGGCAGCCAGGGCTCAGGGACAGGATGCTCTCAGAAACTCCTCGTGATGGTTTCCCTAATTAAAAACATTACAAGGATCAATATAGGCCATAGGGAAGCAGGTGGTTGTGTCATGGTTGAACCCCAGCTGGTAGGGAAGCACTACACAGCCGCCCGCTCACTCATCCTCCAGTGGGATGGGGGAGAAAATGAGAAGAGTAAAAGTGAGAAAACTCATGGGTTGAGATAAAGACAGTTTAATAGGTAAAGCAAAAGCCACACACACGAACAAAGCAAAACACAGAATTCATTCACTGCTTACCATTGGCAGGCAGGTGTTCAGCCATCTCCAGGAAAGCAGGGCTCCATCACGCTTAATGGTTACTTGCGAAGACAAACACCATCACTCCGAACGTCCCCCCCTTCCTTCTTCTTCCCCCAGCTTTATATGCTGTGCATGACGTCATATGGTGTGGGATGTCCCTTTGATCAGCTGGGGTCAGCTGTCCCGGCTGTGTCCCCTCTGAACTTGTGCATCCCCAGCCTACTCACTGGTGGGGTGGTGTCAGAAGCAGGAAAGGCCTTGATGCTGCGTAAACTCAGCAATAACTAAAACATCCCTGTGTTATCAACACTGGTTTCAGCAGAAATCCAAAACATAGCCCCACACTAGCTACTATGAGGAAAACTAACTCTGTCCCAGCCAAAACCAGCGCAGGTTACCGTATAGTTATTCTCACACTGCAAAGCCTGTAAGCCAGAGAAGTGCTGTAAAGGTGTCACGCGCACCTCAAGATTTATGTCCTCTGTTCCTCCTCTTCTGACCAGGGTGAGGGTTTGGGGAAAAGCACACAAGAGCTAGAGGAAAAGATTTGCAAAGATCAGAAGTCTGTCAGCAGATTTTGTATGGCCTTTAGGAGGACAACATCTGTCACTGGTTACTTGACACTCAAATAAGCAAACTACCGGGTTTTAGTTATTTCGCTGATACCTGTCTCTGGCTCAGGTGGTCCCTGTGCTGCAAATTCTTAGTGGTGGGGGTAATATTTGGGAGAAATATCACTGTACACAACCTATTTTCAGCCAAGCAACTCACAGCGGAGCCTCTCTGCCATTGTCCAGGGGATCATGCCATCATCTTTTCATGCTTCAAATGATCAGACAGGATCACAAATCACAGATCTAAAACAGTGTCCTTCTCACTTGCTGGGAAAACATAAGCTGCAAGAAAGAAGTGTGCCTCCCTCTGCAGATTTCAAGGGTGGATGTTCTACAGACCAGCTTTTTTAAAACTTAATTTCCTTATGGTTTTGTTGTACACAATGTGCAGACTTAAAGTAATAAAACTGCCCAAACAATAAAGTATTGAACCTTTAGGAGATTATAAATAGAATGAAAGTTTTGCCTGGAGGATTTTTGTCCTTTTTTTCCCACTTACCCCACAGACGTGGCCAGAAAGCAAAAAGTAATGAAAATGAGAGTAAACTAGAGAGCACCTTTGTATCTCATACATGTTTATACTTTTTCTTCTACCAGAGCTTCTGCACTGCATATTGGTTTTAGCTGTCTGCTGAAAACCTGAGGGCTCAAGTTGCACCTCTCACACTGGTCTTCAAACCCACTTTTCACAGACTTGTGTTTAACCCCCTGTTTATCACATTATTTCATTCACCCCTCTGAGGGATTTTTCAAACATAATCTATAATGAAATATATTTTACCTGAGGAGCAACACTTACCACAGAGCTAATATTTTGAAGGTGTTATATATACTTACATACATACCCACGCACTTGTTGTGGGGTTTGATCATCTCTGAAGACATTAAATATATTCAGCAATGATCTACAATTCAAAACAGATTGCTTTCTTAGTAGATAAAAATTTACAGTCTATAATCTTTAGGTTAACAGTCAATATTTTATTCAGCTCACAAGACAATAATTTGTTTGGATTATTTTCAAATAAATTATTTGTAACAATGGTAATCTCTTGACCTTGAGAGATTAACAGTAAATGGAGTTGATAGCTGGCAGTTTGAATTCAATCAACATTTACTTCATTTGCATTTCCTTGAGCTAGCACCATTAAACCTCATCAAGAAGAGTGAGCATTGCACTAGGATGTACCCTTGCTGTAAGGTCTGATGCACACCTGCTTGCACTGACCTAGTAGCGACAGACAGAAATAAACAACAGCAAATATTACAGATCTCTCATTCTCAGTTTTGAAGCAAAATGTTGACAGTCATGGCAGGGATTTGGAAATTGAAGCCTCATTCTCAAAGTCACTGAGGTTTCTGGGGGTTTTGGGTTGGGTTGGGGTGGGAGGGATTAAGCACTGTATCTAGACTCACTCCTTATATTTTGCAGACCAGCATATCTTGAAAAGGCTCATTGTGCTCAACTCTTACTGATTTTTAAGGAAGAGAGAGAAATACTTTTAAAATCTGTAAAGCCTGCAAATTACTTGTATGTCTTTGGAAATTATGCCTTCAGTCACTTACTGAGAAACCAGGGATTCACATGGGAGTCTTCACTTCAGACGGGGCATCTTTCTAGCAAATAACATATTGAATTTTGGTCACATGGACAACCTGGAGAGCTTATTTTCAAAAGAACATCAGAAATGCATTGGCATTAGTCTGACTAATAAACAAATTAAATAAAAAATAAATATATAAATTGGAACAGGAATAATGCATTTTCTTTTTTTGTTGTTGTTAAAAAATCTCAATTTTTCATTCTCCAAGATCAAACACCTTTTATTAATTAAAAAATCCTCTTCCTTTGAATTTTAAATAACTCCATACAACTGCCTTGGGTTCCAAAATGATAGCAACACAAAAGACATGACCCTGCAAACTTTAGCTACCTCAGGTTTTAAGAAGTATGCCATGAAATGTATTTTAGCATGTTCCTTCACAAGTAATTGAATACTATTTTCCTCTTACTTGAGAAGCAAAAGTCTTTTATGCACTTGAACTCCAGAATTTTTTTAATGTGAGAGGAAATGTGGGTCAAAGCGTTTATATCATAATACTTGCATGCATGTCTAGAAATCCCTTAATTTAACAGGAAAAAGAATGAGAGAAGAAAAAGAGATATTAACTCCTCCATCTGCGCGAAGCAGTCAAAATGTACGTTAGCATAATTTAATTCCCTGCCAGCAGCAAGCCACATTTGCAATGCTTTGAAGTAACAATCAAAATAAGGTGACACCTAAAAACATTGTAAAGTCCAGGATAGCATTTCACACAGAGCACCATGCTTACCTGTGTCTTTACTCTTTACACACAAATCTCAGAATATTGCAAAAGCTACCGCCCTCTGTTGATTTATGTGAGCAGAGCTGAGTTTGCCCAAGCTGAGCAGCACCGAGGTGAGGCAGAGTCAGAACAGTGCTCAGTGTGCAGCAGCGGGTAACCTCACCTGGTGTTTTCAATGCTTCCTAACAATGGGATGAAGTCCTGTCCAAATGCTCTGTAGGTGTCCCCTGTCCTCTCTATAATTGTTTCTATTTATTTATTTCAAGTGAGGAGCTCAAATCTAGAGGAAGACCTGCATCCTGCTCTGCCTCATGCACTGTCAGGTTAAATAGTTAGAAAATCCAGTCCCAAAATCTTTTTTCTTGATGTTGATGAGTGACCATACCAGGCCTCAGGGAGATTTCTGTTACTGGCAGGTGGGAAGTTTGAGAAACTGAAATATCTTCCTGAAT
>NW_010120185.1:668-66494 GCF_000699245.1 Pterocles gutturalis | reverse complement strand
AAGAGCAAAAAAGTCTTCCCCCACCAATATTTTTTATGTCCCTTTTCAGGTGGGAGCAGACTGTTGTGGCAGGAAGCAGCACTGAGGAGGCTGGCGAAGGGATCAGTGGTGTGATTTGTCAAAAACCACCAGTAACAGCAATCTGACCTCATCAGATCAGTGGATTAATAGCTCTATTCCTGTAAGCACTTCTGAGAATCCTCAAGCAGGTCTGGTCTGCGGTGTTCCTCATCTGATGAAAATTTCATGCACACAATCATGATAAAAGACCTGGTCTTCAGTTTTCCCTCATTTCCCAAAATAAATTTCTTCTCTCCCTACGCTGCTACCCATGCATTTATGGGTACAGCGTAGCACCAGCATCAATGCATAATGATACTCCAGAGAAATGTGCAAGCTACAGCCAATTTTGCAGTTGTAATGAGATTACTAAAGTATCTGAAGCACCATAATTCAAAGGCTGCTCAGATATTTCTGTTCTTTTTCATTGGCAAAAGTATAGACACAACCATAGAAGAGACAACAAAATTGGCATTTAAGCCATCCACAGTTTCTGAGGTTCAGTAATAATGTATTGGTTTGCTAGCAGCCTTCATGTGATAACTGACTGTATCTCGTGATATTTGTGTATATATATAATACGTATAGTATTAAAGAAATAATAAATCAATATTTAATATTTATTTGTTTGACCTGAGAAGGTAGCAAAATACCTCAGAATAAAGGGCATATTTAATAAACGGCCCTGGTTTTGCAGGTGGTTCCTTACTGACCTCCAAAGTTAGGAAAGGAGCATTCTTTGAGGTTTACTTTAGCTAGTAATCAATTCTATGAAATTATACTTAGGAAACATACAATTAATTTGCTTTCAGTATGGTGATGATGTAGGCATGAAAGGATAACCACCAGAAGAAAGAGGAAAAAGAAAAGAGGAACCTGATGACAGGCTTTTTCACACATCTTTTTGGGCTTTTTTTTTTCACGTACATGATGCATATTCCCTGTATAAATGAGCAACTACATATGAATCATAAAATAAAAGTAGCATAAATGAATGGATTCTACTTGCTGTAAAACACAGTTAATAATGAATTCATTACTTCCAGCTAATACTAGAGCCTACAGCTGCTACATCTAAATAACACTGAGGCAATTTCCATGCTGATTTACACCCAAGACAGGGCAGTTCTGAGTCCTGATTTTCAGGATGGACATCATTTTTAAATGAAGGACTGGAATAGCACTTGGGAGATTAAGAGTCAGCAGTTCTTCCACAGGTTTCTTATGTAGCCAGCTAAGACTTAATTTTCAAACAAGCCATGGAACTGCATTTTTGTATCTTCCACTTGTCTTCTAAGCTAAAATAAAGAAGCAGAGCTGGATGCAACAACCAAAAGGCAAGATTCCTCTCCTGACTAAATGCCTCAATCAACAGGCACCTCTTTTGTGTCCCAATCTGGTTCGCTAGCTGATAGCTCAGCTCCAGTGGTGGTGCTCCTACAGGGGTAATCCTGAAGAGCTACTGCTTCCCCCTCAGCTTTGTGTGAGCCTTCTGCATCACCCAGGGACACACACAGACCAAACACACACAGACCAGGTATCTCAAGTGAAATAAATGGAGGATAGATTAACTGAGAAACTTTAAAGGTGAGATGATGATTCTCCGCCAGCAAGATCCAGTTCCCTTAGGTGTGACTAAAAGCAGAATTTAAGTGGTTAGAAAACTGTGATACTGACAGCTGACAGGGCTCCAGTGACTTCCTAGTCAGACAGAAACCAGGCTGGCTTTTGAGGCTTAAAAATTTGGATCAATGTGAATAAAATGGGTGTTGTGTGGATGGTACTCTTGCTGATCTGATTTCTGGTCCATTTTTGCTCTTCCCAGTACACAGTAACCCCACTGCAAAAAATAAAGAAAAAAACCTCTTCCATTTACCTGTCTGCATCTTGCCAGGGACAAGTCACAATACCTCCACTGTGCCCACTCTACAGCTGGTTGCTGCAGTCTCCTTTCCTTTCTGTCTAGACAGTGGGAGATCCTATATTGCCCGTTAATGTATCCATTTTTTAATTTTCTCAGTTTTATGCATTATAACTTCAGGACAGAGTGCTGAATAAGTTTCTCCGGCTTCATCATTTGGCTGAACTCCTTCTATAACCTACAAATAGGTTTGTTTGAATAGGCTGGGTATAACTTTATTGGCTTGTGAAAAAGATGGGAACAACTGTGCTGTGTAAATCTCTTTCAACATTAGTAATTGTAATTTACAGCACTTGCAGCAGTACAGCTCTGAATAAATATCTTTGGCTTTTTGAAATTTTAACTAAGAAGGTTTGTACATGACTTGTTCTGCAATCATTGTATTCATTTCAATGGTGCTCTTAAATTAGTGTGTTTGATTTTGCTTTAGTAAATTTACTGTGGCAGTAAAAGGGTAATTCTTTGTTTGCTTCTTTTTTAAGCAACATTGCTTAACATTTGTAGGATTAATTCCACTCTGCTATTTGATTTTTTTTTTTCCTCACAATTTTCCGCCAAGATGGGAAAATGGGCTGACAAATGCCAGGGGTCCATGTGGCCCCTTCTCGTGGCAGTGAGAGCAAAGCAAATTTTGTGCTGTAGGGAGGAGGCAGGCTGCTGGTGCTTCCCATGGAAGTGAGTGGGAAGACAGGGGCTCCTAAATAAACCACCCAGAAAGGATGGTAGAAGATATACACACCTACTGCAGGGTCAGGAAGGGTTCTGCCCTACTCCTCCATCTGCCATGTGTTCTCTTGCTGGCCACAGCCAGAGGCAGATTCCTCTGTGGAATGGCTCCCAGACGTGAGCGGTGAGGAGGGCTGAGCTGTGCCTGGATGCAGATGTCTCACTGGGACACGGCATGGGGCTAGGGCTGGTAACCCTCCTGGGGACCCCAGCACCTCCCACAGCTCCTCTCCTCACTGATGTTTGCATAAAAGATGTAAAACTAATCACCAAGCCTCTGCCAGTAGCTCCCAATGTTTTAAGCAGGTTTTTGTTGAGCCGTGCTGTGGGAGTGGCTGCACTGATTGAACAAGTGATTGAAGTACTGCTGTAAACCAGAGGCCAAGCTTGACTACACAACGATGTGCTTGCTACACGCCCTTGCAAAGAGCTGGGCTAGCACAGATAAACATGACCATCCGTCTGGAGCTTATTTCAAAATCAGAAACTTTGGTTTCTTTTTCCTTCTTTGTAACAAATTTTTTTGGTAGCAGATCTGCATGTTGTACCCAGGGTTCACTGAAGCAGCAAAAGTCTGAAGATGCATTTTAAGATAACCAGTAAGAAATCCTTCAGAAGAGATATTTTTATAAAGTGCTAAGCACCTCTCTAATTATAACACTCTTTAAAATACTTTGAACTGAGTAACTATACAGGAACAGAAATATTCAAAATCAAACTGGTTTTGATTTTATTTATTGACTTTAGTATTTGCCTTTTTTAATTGTTTATCATGCCATTAAACTAACCCCATGCAACTATGTCTTTATCAACACATCGTTGGATAATGGAACCTTCTTAACTGGCATTTTGGCAATTTAAAAAAAATATCTAATCACTCCTTAAAGAAAAAAAAATCATAACTGGACCGAATATGAACTGCACGTACTACAGCTAGTCAGGGATTTTTAGCTGAAAACTTTTTGAAAGGAGATACCAATGCCCTGAAATTAAAGCTTTTTCATTTCATTTCTCATTTGCATTTTGCCCCTCCAAGGTAAGCTATTTTTGTGAATTTTTCAACTTGAAAATATTTGAAAAATTTTCCAAAACAGATTCACCACTGTGTTCAGTCATTCTGGAAGTGGAAATTCCATCCCATCCAGTTCAAAATGAACACTGGCTTTCAAATATGAGTACATGTGCAAAAGTGTAAACATAAACAACAGCCAAACATGGTGGTCTGGAATGACTTTATAAATATAATTTTGAAACTTATTTTACTAGAAAGACTTCACTTTTCGTCTTTGGTTTTGAACTGGAATCTACTCTTTGAATCTAAAAAAAAAAAACAAAAAAAAACCCAGAGATGGAAGACATGTTTCCTTTCCAGCTCTGGTGTCACTGTTCTGTGGAGCAGGTTAAAGACACAAAGAAATTATAACCATGCAGATTAATGAAGGAAGCATTAGCATGAGAATTGCTACCAAACTTTCCTCGTTTTGTTTTCCAAAGGATATCAGTGTTACTGCTAGTTAGTAGACACACAGCAACATGTGTGAACTAAGGAGGACAAGGGACAAAGGATAAAAGCTGAAACGAGAGAGGTTCAGACTAGACCTAAGGAGAAACTTTTCCTTAAAGAGGACAGCCCAGCTCCAGAGAGGGTTGCCCAGACAGGATGTGCCATCTACACCCCTGGGGGTTTTCAAGACCCAACTGGATCAAGCCCTGAGAAACCTGGCCTGACACCACAGCTGGCCCTGCTTTGGGCAGGAGGTTGGACTGGGGACATCCTGAGGTTCCTTCCAGCCTGAATTATCCTGTAAGCCTAGTTTATCAGGAAGGCTAGAAGAGCTGCCTTCCTACCCACCTACCACCACTTAGGCCTGTCTCCTAATCTCCTGATCCCATCCCTCTGCTATTGCACTGTGATTTTGGGCACTCGCAAACAGCTGGCTGCTGCATGACCCTCCAGCATCCTTGTGGCTCTGCTGAAGCTCGAGGAGTTTCACTTTTGTGCAGCAGCCCAGTGTGGTGTGCCCCATTCCCACTCCTGCCTGCAACCCCCAGCTCTGGGCATGTCCCCAGCAGGTGACACAGGAGACAGAAGGGTGTTACGTAGGGGCGAGAGAGGGAAACCTCAGTTCTCCCCTTCCTGCATGAAGCCTGAAGCTGTATCTGCTGCCACACAAGGAGCTGTCACTATTCTTCTCACGTGGCAGCCTGTCTTCCTTGAGAGAGTATGCTCAAGGGATGCACAGTATTTATTTATGGTAACCTTTGGGTTTGATGTGCAAGCTGCACTGTGCATTTTATAACTTTGTTTTATCTTCAGCAGAATATGTCTAGGTAAGCCATCCCTGTGGGTACAAAGTTTGCTCTGGGGCCTTATTTTGACAGATTTAATGTCTCCTGATTTAGTTTAGTGTTATTCAGCCTGTGATCTGTGAACTGCTGTTGCTACACAGAGCATCAAACATGTTCCACAAAATGACTGCAGACCAAACCCCGCCCCTCCCCCCCAAAAAACCCTCTTCTGTATTCTAGCAGAAAATGAAGCAAAATGAGGGAAATCAGATAATAAATGAGTACTTAAAGTTTACACTGTTGTTCTGGGTCGGAAATAAATAGCATTATGCTGGAAGCACATGAGATAGTCTTTTCTTTTTCTCTCAAAATAGTAGATGGTCCTTTAGTTAAGTAAGTTAGTTGAGATGTCAGTTAAATGAAAGTAATTTAGATTTAGTTTTAGATGCTCCAAAAGGCTTTTTTCACCTTATTGATATTCCAGCCACAACAGAGTACCGATTCAGGCAGTTAAAATTTCTAAGCATTGCTTTTTCCAAAAACGTAGCTTGCTAATGCCAACTATGCTAATAATGAGATTTTTCATGAGTTTGTGAGATAATGGGTAAAACCTTCAGAAAATTCCTTGTATCTCTAATATGTCTGTAATTGCCAACTGCAATACTAACAGCTGCATTATTTTTTTTTTTCTGAAATAGAAGGAAATGATTGCTGGCTTTCCACTTCATGTTAAGAATATTCTGTGGAAAGACGTCCTGGAATAATTTTTAGGGGATGTGAAGGATATGTTTTCGACTTAGCTCTCAGCTAGAGTTTTATCAATATACCCTCACAGAAAACTCTTAACCCCAGAGACAATTCCTGTAGATGAACAACCTCTCCCTAAGCCTGGTTCACTCTGCTACTTCTCCTGAGATTCTTCCTTCACCCCACAGCCTCAGAGCAGGGCAGCTCAGGGGATGCTGCTCTCATGAGCTGGAGACCATCAACAGCTAAGAACATTTTTCTCTGTGAAACAAACCAGCATGAACTGATTGCCTGAAAATAGTGGAGAGCACAGTCCCTGAGGGAGGCTGTTGTGTTAGCCCATGGTGTTAGCTGGAGAGCATGTTGGCTGGCCAGGCTCAGGTCTGCAACCCCAAGCCCATCCCTCCCGGTGTCCCAGCCTCTCCTGTGGCACAAGGTCAGCCTCTCCCTTTGCTTCTTCTATCTTTTAGTCACTTGATGTCTTTGAAGTTACTTCAAAGGTCTGCTGTTAAAAATTAATATCCAGTAGGTGATGCTTCCTGTTGTTTTAGGCAGGGAAAGTGCCTCAAGTAATGGTCCTGCTCATGTCTTGATGCTTCATTCAACAGCTGGCTACCTTGCCCTGCATCTACTTGTTTTCTAACTGTGTGGTTAACCCTTCATAACCCCTCACAAACAGCATGCAGGAAAGAAGACAAATAGTGAACACAAAGTATTTTATTATTTTTAAACATGCAGCTATTGTACAAAGTTTGCTAGGCATTAAGTGTTTAGGAATATTGCATGCCAATGATGATATTAGTATCTGGAGGAAACCGCTTCTTCTCTCAATAGTTTTACATCTGAATAAACCCACTGGCCTTCACAGTGATATTCCTCCATTTCACTTATATGAAATTGGACAGAAGTCTCGTGTGTTTGTCCCTTACGGAAGATTTCCCATACCATTGTGTAAGTCAAGATCACCCATACTGAAGTCATTACTCACAGTCATAACCCATAAATATTCTTTTATTGCTGTTAAAGTTGTTATTTTGTGTGAAGTTGTAATCATTTAATATCCACAAATAAAATCCTACTCAGTATTTTCTAGGTATAGCTGTCAAATATGTAGTAGTGAGATGGTTTTATAGGACTAAAGTTAAGAAGCCTTAGTGCCATCAACCGGAGAATCTGACCAATACCTCAAAGGAGTCAACAGGGACAATGGGCAAATTTTAGGCCTTAGGCATCTGTTTTGTCTCAGTAATTGGCTACAAAGGGTGAAATGAGGATCCCCTCAGCATTCCTTCCACTCACAGCAGTACCTGCTTCTGTTTCAATTTGATCACCTTCCAGTATGCATGTCTGGGGAGGAAGCAGAGACCAGAGCTCCTCTGATCTAGCTTTTAGTTCATATTTTCTTCTGAATTACAGCTAACCTAGTTACCCTCTTGCTTTCTTCTCAGTTGTGAATATCTCAACCCTAGAGAAAATATGGATCATTGTGTGCCGGAAGCCTTCATTTTATCACTTCTGTTTGGGAAATTTTGTGTGCTCTGGAGTGGCATCTTTGTGTTTCTGAACGCAGATTCAGTACATGCTGGTAAATTTTCAGCTTTGATCTTTTTTATAAAGTGCTGCACTGACTTATGTTGATTCACAGTATTGCTCTTAAAAGCACCTGGTTCAGATCTCAACTACAAATGTCAGTAAAGTCTAGTAAGTAACTCATCTGCAAGATAAACTCTTAAGGGAAGGCTAACTATATCAAAGTAGAATTGATCAATTCTTCTCTAAAATTTCGTCATTTAATCTACCCTGAAATGTCCTAGGAGATTTCTATATTCATGTCAGAAAGTGGTACCTTGAGCTCTCCTTAGCGCAAAGTAATTAGCTTTAAGGAGGGGCAAAATCAAGAACAAGTCCATAGTAACGACACTGACACAGTTGCAGGGAAGGTTTGCCTGCAGAGCAAAAAAATAATTTAAAAGAGTTTTCAGTAGAATTAATTTTTTTATTAATCTACTCTGAACTTTCTTAGACTGTCCTCAGAGATGGCACACCCCATATGGACTGTGAAGTCTGTAAGTCAAGGCTCTCGTTTATGGGTATAGCTGTCCATTTAAGGACACTTCCTGTTGACTCACCTGAAAGTGCAGCTTACAAAATATCAAGAAACGCTCATGTTCATTGGAGCAATGTGAACATGCAGAATTTCTCTGGAGTGGTTGTCTTGCATGGTGCACACTTGACTAATAACAAAAGAGTGGAAGTTGTTCAGGGATGGATGCATTCAAAACCTGCATCTGTGTGGAAATAGATGTAAGATTAGGGTAGAATAAAGAACAGGCCTTCAATTAAGTCATGAGGTATGAAATCTGACCTAAGTTACCTCTTTGCAATACTTCTCAGGCATGTTTACTACTGCAGATGAAGTGTAATTCGTTGGCATATGTGCATCTTCCCCTACCTGCAGGCCTGCTCTGCTGAAAAAGGGAGTTTATTTTTTCACATCACAGGAAAACATGTATTCATTCATGAATATTAAAGGTTTTAGACTTTTTAGAAGACTAAAGTTCTTCTTGAACTTAGCAGATACTCTTTTCTTGAGTGAGTTCATCCTAAGTTCTACATCAGAAAGGAATGTGTAAATTTCATCCTTAATTAAATAGTTCCCAATCTATATTATTCACACAAGTTGTACTCTAAGTAGTAAACAAAATCTGAGAAACGTTTGCCCTATCTGGTATGATAGCTCATTCCAGCTCTGCCAATAGCAAGGAAAGATAGGGAGCATACAACAGCAACACTCCTGAAACAATGCAGATAGACACTGAGTGTTTTTTGTCTCATCATCATAAACCCATAAAATTCAAGCCAAGCTGTGTAATGAGGATAACACAAAGAGCAGCCATAACATTTCCTATCTTACTGATAACAGAATCAAATGTGACTTTTAAAGTAAAATCTCTGAAATGGTGAGTACTGTAGGACAATGAAGACTACTTCCCATTGTAAAACTTGTTCGTTAAGCCATTTGTCAGATAATTTAAACAATGAGTAAGCTAATAAGAAAAAAATCTTAATGTATTATCTTCCTGTAAGAAAATTCACTTTGCCCAGATATAGAAGTTGTGGGGGGCAACAAGGGAGGGGTAGGAAGAGATGTGCACCATGTAATAATAGTCCTGCCACGCATATGGGAGCATGTGTTTTCAGCTTCATATATCTTCTCCCTCTTCAACCATCTTAAGTCTTTGAATGTAAACACTGACTCTGCTCTTCTTGTGCTACAGAACCAGCATTAAGCCTGTGAAAAGCTGATTTTGAGTAACCACTGGCAGAAAAGCTGTTGATCTTGCCTGTGCTTGTTCCATCTATTTACAAAGGGGAATATTAGATATGTGATGGGGTGCCAAGTGTTCTCAGCTTCTCAGTTTCTAGAGACCTCTTGATTTAAGTCAATCTCTGTACCTAGCTATGAATTTGTATGCAAAAAACTGTGGGAGGTCAGGAGAAGATATTAAATGGAAAATGATTGAATCCTGGCTTATCTGGGTGTTTAACCTTCATCTCTGGGTGTCTCTTTTTGTCTGTGGTCTAACTCTGTTTGACTCCCCAGATACTACCACAGCCAAAAGAAATAACTGAAGTCTTTTAGAGCAGACAAAAGTCCTAAACTCCTCTACTTGTTTTGCTGTACTATACTTGTCTCAGATAAGCTCTTTCTTTGCCCATTCTTGAATACTTCCTTTCCTCCAGAAAGATAGCTAGAATATCATAGAATCATTAAGGTTGGAAAAGACCTCAAGGATCATCAAGTCCAGCCATCAACCCACACCACCTAACTCACTAAACCATGTCCCTACACACCACATCTACACGTTTCTTGAACGCCCCCAGGGATGAATCAAAATGCCCTTTCAGTAGAAAATAGCTAGAGTTTAATTTGATTACCATCTCCAAAAAGATCTTTCCTATAATATAATGTAATGTAATGTAAGGTAATGCAATACAATGTAATATAATATAATATAATATCAGATGCATTCAAATAGCATGCCATCAAGTTCTAGGTAAAAACAAGAGTTGCTTTTAGTAACTGTTTGTATTAATTGTTTAGATTTTTTAGAACAAAAGAGTTGCTAGTCCTAGGAGGTATACTTTGAGACAGAAGCTAATTCTTAGCTTAGGGTACTTAATGAAGAGTGAGTGCACCTTTTTGCGCTTTGTGTACCGTATCAGCAGTGAAATGGTAAACTGCAAAGACTGCTGTGAAAAAGGATGCCCTTGGCATCCTAAAATACAACAACTGAAGGAAGCGAGTGCAAGTTCAGGTGGACCCAGAGGCCAAGGTAAATTTGGGAAATAACTCCTCAATGGAAGATCTTTTCTCACAAGTCATTGGACCATAGAACCATAGAATGGTTTGGGTTGGAAGGGACCTTTAAAGATCATCTAGCCCAATGTCCCTGCCACAGGCAGGGACATCTTTCACTACATCAGGTTGCTCAAAGCCCTGAGCAGGTAACGTGTATTAAACACTTAACTTCATCTGGACTTGGGTCCTTCAGTACCCTTAAGCCCATGTCTTTGCACAAGCAGTACTTTCAGACATGTCAGAGATAATTCCCTCTTCCTGAAGAACATTTTAGGAAAAATAAAAAAGTACAACTTAACAAGCATCTAGAAAAGATAGCATTTCTACTTGTTGTAAAGATCATAATCCTAGATCTCAAATCAGTGTTTAGAGTACCAGATCGATATCCTCAGGAGCCAAATCTTTCCTCATAAGAACAGCGTTAACAGTTCCTAAACTGTTATTCTCCTTAATCCTTAATCAAAATAAGTCATTAAAAGTCACAATCATACAGGAAAAGAGAGAAAGTAAATTAAATTCTTTTAGATAAGAAGTACTAATGACTTCATTTTAATTATTTCCATTTGACTGTTGCCATAATTTTCCTTAGGAAAAGCTCCTGCCATATGATTTTAGACAGTGTTGTAGATTATAATATATGGCTTTCTCAGGTAGATGAAAATAAAGTAATTGAGGTGCCCTGTAGGTGGTTTTATTGTGTCACTGTTTTTCAAAGTTAAAGCAAATGTATATACGTATATATATGTATAAAGTATATGTATGTTTGTGTGTGTAGAGTGGGAAGAAAGGAAACACTGATTCTTAACAGAAACTTGAGGAAAAAAGTAGAAGATACATTGAAATAACAAGTCCTCTTTTAGTCTAATCTGGACATCAGTTTTCAGAATCAGAACAGTACAGAAGTATCTAACAGTGATGGGTTTGAAGGAGATTTCATGCCTTCCTTACACCAGCTTCATTGTCATGAAAGAAAAGATATGTGAATTCTCTTCAAACTAATCATGTGACAGTTTCCACAAAGACTGAAGAGTCTGAAGATCTGCATTTTGCAAAATCAGATGCTCTCTGATGCAGAAAAGACACAAGTCCCAATGTGGTGAGTGGCTCTTACTTAAATTACTTACCTACTTTCTCTCACCACCAATGCAGTAATGAGAAAGGCCCTTTAAGTCAATACACATCAGTGAAATTAATCAAAAATTATTTTAATTCCTCTGCTATACCAGACGAAAATTGTAGGATGGAATAAAAAATAATCTCTCTTTAAAAGTATCAAGGTGTTCAATACATCTAGCATGTAACTACTTCTTGTTATCTGTTTTATGGTATCTTACTTGACAAACAGCATTTGGTTTCAACATAAGCCATTTGAGCCTGTTGTTGGAATATGCTTAGAGTGTACTGTTTCTATGGTGTAACACTGCCCTGTCCTACAAATTGCCTAGCAATGAAGGGCTTTTGATGTTGTTGTTGACTCCTGAAGGCTTTGCTCAATTAGTATCACATTAGGCTGATGTTTTGTGGCCTAGAGATTGGATATAGCTTGCAAATCCTTTTCTAAGATTGTCATCACTGTAGTCTACTATTATATATTCCATTAAATATGTTCCAAAATCTAATGGCTACATTGGGCAATACCTAGGAATAAGATCCTTTCTTAATAATGGATCAACACAGGAGAATAAGGTATCATCTTTCATGATAACATAATATAATTTTCTTGTGAAAAAATAGATACATTTTCTAGTTCACTCACATTTTTTTTTGCAGTTTCCCGTGTGACACAGGTATGAGAAATTCTGTTCCAGTAATTCTTAAATAAAAATAGCAACCATTTTGAAAATGCAAATTTTGTGCTGAAAGCGAGCTAGGTGTCTGCTTGTGCAGCACACTGGGGTGTTCAACCTGGCAATGACTGAGCCAGCTCCAGGACTGGAAGTGCATGAAGACAACATGCACTGGTCTTTCTTAAATGTATTTACTAGCTGGGATGCAGTGTGGAGCACAGGCAGCTGTAGTAGTTCTGAGACATAACTGGTACATCCCTTCTGCCTTACATGCATAGTACTGGTAAAGCAAACAGGGCGAGTCTGGGGTTTTTTATATATTATATTCACTTGGGCACTTATGAAAACATCAGTATTTGAGTTGGATCACCACCTTACTTATTGTGCAGCCATTGGCTTATCTCATATGTGTACCTCTGAAGTCAATCTTCCATCAAATGAAGATGAGGTTTTGTCCACATCCAGTTCTTTTCCCATATGATTGTCAGGTCTCAGATCTTTGTATCCTATTTGGACTTCCTTGTGGTTGTCTTCTGTCTGTATGTGGGCAGGCAGCGTGGTTCCTGTTTTGTGTGCTGCATAGAGAATAATAACATCAGAGGAATCAGTGCTTGTAAAACTAAATTAAGTAAGGTGGAGTAGCTGCAAGTAGGTTTCCATCAGCCCTGTGTACACAGATTGGTGTCAGAGTGGCACATCCAGCCTCTTCCTTCCTGCAATATGTGTACCTCCCTCCAGGATCCAGTCTTTCTACATCCTTCCCTTCCTTTACTTGATTGCAGTCTATGTAATTTTCTTATTTCCTGGGGTCAAACTTAACTAGAATTAGTTGCACCATGGGAACCTGACAGAAGCCGATAAGCTTCATATACCTTTCAGTAAGCCGATCTACAACATGGTTTGGACTACTGATGCTGCTAGGGAGCCCAGGCAGTCATAAGTTGTTTTGTGATTCCTATTTGGTACCAAACCATTTGAATATACTGCCATGTACTGTGAGCCATTAGTTCATATGCTGAACTTCAGCATGTTACACCTCGTGAAATCTGCTGCCAATACCTTATCACGGTTCTAGCTGGCGTGATTTATCTCAGAAGCTGGTAATCGTGGCCATGTAGTTCTTGACCTTAAAACTGTAGAGGTCTGTCACAACCTTTTCTGAAAAATAGGCTATGATTTCTCAAGTCTGAAAAGTTACCTTGTATGGATGACAAAAGTATTCTTCACACACTCTGTATTTTCCCTGTATAGGTGTTCATGCCGAAATACAAGATGGTTGTCTGTTTCCTTTCAGACATAATGTTGTCTCCAGGCATGAAATATGCACCCATTAAATTTTGTCACCTCTTAAATCTGCTAGTATTACTGTCTGGATCCTCTTAATGATGAACTCTTCCACCCACAGTGCACCTCTGCTGGCAGAAGAAAGTAACTCCATGTGATACTTGAGTCTTAGATTCTGTCCAACACTGGAGTTTGAACTACTTTACTGTTTGGGAGTACCCCATCTTTGTTGGGTTGCCTGGAACTGCTCATCAGAGATGAAAATACAGCATAGTGTATTCATTAATTGCTTTCACAATGTCTTATAATGTATTGGAGTAGGCCTCATATTCACTTCCTTGTATTCAGCAAAGGTTGTTTACGATTTCTTCTTTTCTCCTTTAGTAGCTTGTGGTGAAGTTGTCTGTCTTCCTTTTGAACCGGTGGAACTCTCCTATTCCAAAAAGCATAATCATGAGCACTCTTCTGTCAGAGCATAATTCCACTCTGTGCCTGTCAAAGTTAGAAAATCCTTCTTTAATATAAAAAAAAAACCATAAAAAATGGAGCAGCCAAAAAAATTCAGAAAATATTTTCAGGTTGACCTAATTTTTTTTTTATTGGATTTTGTTGTCTCCTAGTCCTGCATTTTTTTCAGTTTTAACCTTATGAGTTTTTTCTGTTTTATCAGCATCACAGTTTTGACCATGGTTTTGATCATTCCCTGTTAATTCTCTTTAACATTTGGAGGCAAAACTCACTTTTTCTCAACACACTGTCCTAGAAGCTGGACATCACAAAATAACCAAGCCTCTTATTATCAAGCTTTTATCCTTGATTTTTAACGTGGACACCAGATTGCCCAACTCTGCAGCCTATCTACTGTCCCCCCCTGATTCCGGGGTTTGGTAAAAGATAAGACAAAACAGCCACCCAGTTATTTCTCTGCAGTATCTCTCATCAAACATGTTTGTCACTGTTACAGTGTTCTGAGCATCATTCTTAAGACTATAAAGCTATTATTTACCTTTTTAAAACTTAATTTTCTGATCTCTGTTCTCCACAGGCATATCTGTGTTCCTAGTGATTTCTAAGTCATAAAATTTTGCAGCATTTTAATCTGCAAAACCAGCATTCCCAGTGGTCTCAGTCCCTGTATGCTGTCTATTTGCTCTGCTTCTCATACCTGTCTGGCTCCCCCATGGATCACACTTTCTTTTTTCTTTTCAGGTCTTGCTAAACTGAGTGGTGCCTAACAGCTGGTTGATAGCACAGGAGGAATCCTTTTTCCTATGAAAACAGGCGTTTTATTTTAATGCCAATTTGCTACAGCTTCAGTCCAAGTAACAGTCATGAAGAAAAGCCTCTGAATACCTTCTTACTTTTCCCTCCTTTAAGATTTGCTGCAGCATTCCAGTTCACAGAGGCTGCAGTAATCTCAAAGCTGGTTGGTGCTGTATCCATGGGCCATTATGGCTGGATAGTCCAATGATTCTGGATGTCAGTTCCGTGTTTGTTTCCTTCTATCATCAATTGACATGCAAATCTTGTCATAGAGTAATTGCAGTTTAATTAACATCCATTTTCAGCCGTGCTCAGCTGTGTGTTAGACCATGGGCTTGGTTTCTTGGGTAAGCCTTCAGCCTTCCTTGACACTCCCTCTTCCAAGTACAAACTGGTTCCGTGGCATCTCTGTCAAAGCACAGGGACAGATTCTCTTTATGTAAATTGTTTGAATTTAGTGAATGCAGTGCACTCATGTGATTCTAATCCTTCAGGCACACATTTTTTTTGAAAACACATTTAAATTAGATTTAAGTTAAAATAACAAAGAAAACATCTGGGCATACATAAGCATAGATTTTTTGAAGGACAAGTGGCATAAACATTAATTAGGGTACAGAGTTTTTCTCTGCTGTGTCATGAAGTCTACCAGATGGTATGAACTGCATTTGCAGTATTTGAGAATCCGGACAAGACTTAAGTGGTAATTTTGCAAGAGAATGACAAGATATGGCCTATGTAGATGTTCTTGAAAGGCTCACATAATGCTTCTTATTTTACTCTGCTTTATACTGTGTCCCATGGCAAAACATAGACTACACAGTTGCAAAACACTAAGGTGTTTTATAGGGCATGGGATATTTCCATCTTTGATGAGTAGCGTTTCAGAGGACTCCACAGTTGTTATGGAATTTGGCTGTTCATCAGGATCATGTATTTGCAGTACTGAGGCATACCTGGAGGAGAAAATAAATTGAAATAGTGAGATGGAGCCTGAATTTCGTGTGATCCTGTTTTGTGGCATAATATCACTCAACTAGAAGGTCTGGAGTTGAGGTATGACTCTTACAGGTAAATTCTATGGCTGTGGCCTCAGGTTCCAGATAGTCACCTGGTCTGGATTTAAAACATATATGTAATTTATGAAGTATACTGTGTAGAGTACATTACTCCAAATGAGCAGGGTCAGGACATGTACACCTATAGAATAAGCTGTACCATATCTCAACAAAGTGTCACACTGTTGATACAACTTCACACAGGGAAATTCAAGGAGGGATAATGCTCTGGGCTAAAAATCTCATTTTAATACCTACATAAAGGTATGGACCAGATTCTAATGACAGGGCTCAAAAAACATTAAATAACCTGTTTTCCATTGGTTTCCAGATTCAGAGTGTGATGCAGAATAAAAATAGATGGTAGTCCAGAATTTTAGAATTTCAAATACATTCAGAAGATTTTGTCTTGTGAGAACTTGGTATAAGCCTGTATGTAGTAACATCATTGTCACATATGTCCATTTTTAAAGCTGGAGCTTGATTTCCAAATACTTCAGTTTCCGTAACATGTGATTGGCATCACAACATAAATACCCGTTTTTCTTTATCAAGTAGTAATCTAAATGTCTGAGTTGCTTTAAGGCATATGGATTTCTTTGTAGATAAGAGGGAAAAAAAAACATTGGGAAGAAGGATGAGGTAAACAAAGACCCTTGGCTTTAAAGATAACTGAAAAAAAAAAAGGTATCTTTTGCAATCCCACGAGGAGACAGAACTTCTGGCTACACAGATTTGTCTACATATTAATTTATAGGTGACTTGTCCTACATGTCCTACTCATTACAAAGTGAATATATTGCATTTGCACACTCACATTAATAAATTTCCACTCTGTTCTGCTGTATCAAACTGATATCCATAGATTAGTTCAAGTGTATTGCAGGTTATTCTTATCAGAGAGTTAAAAATCCCTATAGATTTGAATTAAAATATATTTCAGTGCATATTTTTAGAGATAATTATTGTTCAATTCAAAGAAACGAGGAAAGTTCACATCAGATGCATAGACCCTTTATGCAGATCCACAGTGGAAAAGGGGCATACCAATTAGGAAGTGATTGTAAAATCAGTATCATAGATTATTATATGCAGCAACATAAGGGAACAAACATGAATTAAATAATTAAAAATAATCTTAAGCAGCAAATTAAATAATTAAAAACCGTCATAAGATATTGCAATAAATTAATGTCATTAAAATCACAGGCAATGCAGACAGGCCAGATGCCAGACATAAAGATCCAGCGGCACCAGCTGCAGTTCAGATCTGTTTGCTCCATGAGTTCAAAATCATAGACAGAAGCCCAGTAACCCAGAGAAAAGGATCTGACCTTCTCTTCTGCAGTGGCTCTGCTTTGCCAACTTGCTGTAGCAGTTTCACTTACTACTTTATCTTCCAGATAGACTGGATCTTTTTCCCAGATGCTAGTTGACACTAGCCTGCAGCAGGTGCACTGGCCACCAGCCACCTCTTGATCATCTTTCTCTTCTTAGACTATGAAAAATTCTTCTTTATGTATGGTGGTATTATTTTTCAATGTTCTTAGACTCTGTTCACATCTGTTCTAACTCTTTTGCTTTCTGTACAGTATGAAGAGGTTTTGGATTTTCCCTTTCCACTTTCATCCTGTGTTACTTTTTGATAGACCTCCTCCATTTTTTTGTTCAGTCTATTCACCCCAAACTGTGAGCGTGTGGAGTGCACTGAATACTGATGTTCACCACAAACAAGATTGTAAAAATTAAATGAATTAGTATACTGATTGATAGTGAATTGCATAGACAGATACAGACTTGTATGTGTGCTTATGGCTTAACTGAAGTTTCACCAGAGCTCTGAAAGAGGAATACCTTTCCCAACACTGTAGGACCTTCCCAGAAACAGAATGTATATGTGAATGGTACTGCTACCTTTGTTGTGTGGGTTTTTTGCTAGGGTTTGTTGGCTGTGTTTGTTCACAAGTAAATAAAGCTGAAGGGTTTGCTTTGCTTTTGTGTCTACACTCAGCTCAGGATGGTCTCTTCTTTTGTTGGTTTCATTTTCAAATTCCTTACTTTCAACATAGTGGCATCTACTCCTTTATTACCACTGAAGAGGTCTCATCTAGACTGTATGTTCAGCCTCTATCCTGGGGCCAGAAGTCCTCTATCTACCCTTTATGAGGACTAGGGGGATGAAGACTGAACATTAATCTTCCAGGAAGCTGACCTGGGTACCTGGCAGTGCTTGCTGAAGCATCTATCTAGTGAGCATCGCTGCCTGGCTGCAGAGAAGTAAAGAAAGGGCTCTGTAAATTTTAGACTGGTTTACACTCACTAAAGATTGTTCTTGCAGAATGGAGACCAAACTTTTCATATTATTAATGTGTAAAATGTGTTCTTAGGAATATGTGAAATTACAGGTAATACTAATCATGAAACGCAAGAGCAGGCAATGATGTTTGTCATGTCGCTTGACTTCCTCCACCCCACAAGCCAAGATACAGCAGACAAGTGCTTTAGCTCCATCTAGGAGGCAAGAAGGCTATTACTGCATCTACCGAAAACCAGATTCCACAGAGGTGTTTCTCATTTATAAACTGCATTTCAGAGGCTCTAGTGAATTAGTCTTGCTATATCTCCCTGAGTCAGACTGCCATTTCTGCCATCATTTTTGTGAATGAAATTCTGAAATGCAGAGAGCCTGGTTTTGCCCAGCATAGCAGCAGCTAAGTTTGCACTGTAAATAGCTCGGTTAAGATGAATGGAGCTAATAGAAAATAAAACCTTATTTAGAACAAATTCATCCCTGAAAAGGGGGGAAATAATTCTAATAACATTATTGAAGGGGAAAGACCCATTTTAATGGAAATTCTGAGTAAAGCATAAGAAGTAAATTGACCCTGAATGGCTCATTCAAGGTCACACTGAAAGTCCAATACTCCAAGAGATGAAGTCAGCCCCTAGACACCTTCTCATGCTTTACCCAGCAGGTAATCCACTCCTTCCCAGTTAGCAGGAGTCTGTCATGCTGAAGGCTGGGATGAAGAGGAACCTAGAGCAAATTCTGTACTACAAAAAGATTACATTTTCAGTTTTTATCAAGTTTATTTTAGCCCTGTAGTGTCAGAATCCCAACACACACACACATAGAGCCCAACACACTTCTAGTCTGTCATTTGCACCAGACTGATGCTGAATTTCTATCGTACAAAGGAATGGCAGGTTTTTACCTGCCTGTTGTAGTAGTTATGTTGGAACATAAATGTCTTCTGGCCATCAACATCCTGTTTTCATACTTTGCAAGACAGTTTATCAATCCAGTCAGTGTCTCATGAAATCATGGTTGTTGGCCTCCCACTGCTGCAGTAGTCTTCCTGCTCCCTTCTTCATGGCCAGTTTCTACTTACAAGTTCTGTCTGCTCCTTATACAACGAACTGGTTGTTCATCTTTCATCCTTTGTTTCTGCTTAGCAAAGCTTTCATTTTGCACCTTTTTTCCTGAGCTTTAAAAAAAAAAAAAAAAACACAGAGCATCTCTAGTTCCTTTCATTTATCAGTGAGATCATTCAAATTACAGAACATTTTTCTGCAAGCCTGGGAGTGTGTCTGCAGTTTTCCGATGTCTTAATAGAATGTAATACATGACTTCGGACACTAAACTCAGAGGCAGAAATAGGAATGTTACCACCTGCTGCCTAGTGTGTTTTGTATAGCAGTTCAGTTAAACCTCCCTATTTTATTATCTTTCTTCATGTTGTTCCTGCTGTGTACACACATGCAGCCAAAATGTTATTCCCAAATTAAAAAGGAATTTAAGAACCTGTCTAATTTGAAGAACTATTATGGTCTCCTCGATTTTCCATTTCTTATGCTCACAGTTATACTCTAAGCATTCTGTCACCCTGGAGGCACAATGTTTTGTAAGCTCTGAGGAAACTTTGTTAAGCTTTGGTTGGTTAGATCATGCAACTACAGAGTACTTCCTCTACACCTCAGTACTCTCACTTGGTAGCTTTACTCTGCTACCAGAGCAAAGTATTGATGGAGTTTTGGTGGAGCTACTTATGACTAGCAAAGATGTCAGGGTCACCAGAATTGTCTCCCAGTTTCTGATCTCTTCTCTCTCTCTCCTAACCATTCCAAGACACCATGGCTTTACTTTGTTTTGATAATGGCTTCTTTTCATCTCTACATAGAAATGAGAACATGCAAGAAAGTTAAATGTCTTACATGACTAAAAGCAACGTTTGTATATAAGTGATAACATTAATCTGGAGTAATTGCACTGATTTCTTTGAAGTTCTTCCAAATTTTACAGTGGCACAGCTGAGATAGCAGTACAAGCGTAAATACCCCTGGGGGAGCAAAAGTACATTGGGTAATTGATCTTTAATATCATTCTTCTACATAGACTTCAGAGGATAAAATAAGATTAGACAGTATGTACCTAGACAACAATGATTGTAGATGGAGAAGTTTATATTCTAGAGACTATGGTTGCTTTGAAAGCAATATATGTAGGACACAGCTGATAGTGCCTATACACTGCCTAAATAAAATGTACACAGATTCCTCAGGCCTCAGCACTGTTCTTTGCAGCAGCTGGAGAGTGTTCAGAAGCATTTCAGAGGACTCTAATCACTGCATTTATGTGGAGTATGAAAGTTTAAAGTTTAAACTCTGTACATGCAACTTATTCAATCTGTTTTTTGTCTGCAGGCTAAACTCTTCATTTTAAAACATACAAAAAGGCATTTTATTATCACTGTCTTTTAACAAGAGCCCTACATCTTTGCAGAATGAAAGCACTAAAATCCACAGTTAAGCTTTGTTTTCCATCACAAACATGCAGACACCATCATATAACCACATAATTACATGTCTTCTCACTGTAACCATCACAGTTTGTATCACTGTTTGCACAGTAAGACCTCTTACAGCAATTTATAACAAAAGTTGGAAGCACTGCTCTGGTACAATATTTATTACAAAATATGCAATTAGAAAAGGAGTAGGAGGGATTTAACTAGCTCTCTTGGTTTACATAGCAAATATTTTATTTCTTCTCAAAAAAACAGCAAATAGGGACCTTGCTTTAAAATTTTCAGCCCACCAGTATCTAAAGAAAAAAAAAGTCTTGTTTTTAAAAATGTGACTGTATAATTTTGTTGTCTTCCCTCATTTGCTTTTTTCTTCAAGACTGATACAAATATAATAAGTTTTTGTTGGTTTTTGACTTACATTCTACAGAGGTTGACATTTTTACAAGTTATGTTATGCACTTTTAATATCAGTATCCTTAAAAATACAGATACATAAGAGACTAAGGTGTTCTTATGTTTTGAGCAAATACCCACTTTTTTGCTCCTCAAAATTGCCATTTTACTTGTTTGTTCAGGAGATTAGACCTGTTTATATCAACACAGCTCTTACACCTTTCTGTGAAGGATGGTTACGGAAAATTAGTTGGGGCCAAATGAACTATTCTAGCCTGATTAATCATACAGTTAAACATGTGCAGACACATTTACATAGTAAAAGCCAGATAACTTTTAATTTATATTTGGTTTTGTTTGTTTGTTTTGTTTTGTTTTTTTTTTTAGTCAGGCAGAAAATCTTTCAAACTTTCAGGTTTCCATTTCCAAAGAATCATCCTTTGATTTGTAACATTTGCTCTGAAAATGCATGATGTAGCCTGCAAGGATACCAGACTGATAAACAGTGACATTAAGAATGGACAGATCACAATCAAGTCAAGGGCACAGGACACATTGCTGGTAAATCACTTTTCCAATGATGTCATGACCTTTAAATTCATGCAGGAGCATCTCACATCTAACTGTCTATATACTCAAAATGATCCAGTTTACTGGAACAGAATTACGGAGTATAAAGATTTATTCAGTGGGCTATAGTAATTTTAAAACCTTAGTTGTATCTATTATATTTATGCAAAATTGTCTTATTTGGGTACATTTGCATAAATATATATTTTTCCATCTGGGATTTTTTGCATTTGTTAGACCTGAATGGTTCTACAAAATACATTGCAATCATTTTTTAATACAGTGTGTGGTAAGATTTAGTTGTCTTCATCGTATGACTCCTAAATCTTTACTGAACATATTCAGCAAAATATTTGGAGAAACACATTTCATTCAAAGAGATTTTGAGGGTGTTATGCAGATATTTAAATAGCTAATCTTTCCCAAAATTCAATGTTTTTCACTTACTTGCATGCAGTCATGATTTCCATGATCTCTTTGGTTTCATACAAGATCCCAGGATATTTTCCACAGGAAAAGGTAGCTGAAACTCATTTTGGTGTTTATCAGTATTCATGCAAGCATTGAATTGGGCTGCTTTCAGGAGAACATATCTGGTACAGGTGTTCATTTCCTTTTTCTTGTGCTTACTGGAGAAATACTGGGCCACATTCTATCTCCTCTGCAGCAGTTACACTGGAAAATTAGAAGCAGGAGGTGTATTTGCTCTACATCTTCTGGTACTTATTAGGGGTCAGCTATCTGAGTATTAATAAGGGCCTGTTAGGAATTTTTAACATTCAGGGAATACAGACAGGGAGAACAGAAAGGGTGACTACGCCAGCCCATCTGGTTCTGCATCATATCATCTTCAATGGCCACCGGGAGATGCCCGAGGTACAAAGATCAGGATGCTTTTTGAATTTTCATCTTTCTGCAGCTCAACATTTCTTTCTCAAGAAGTGGATTTGTATTTAATAAACTTTCACTGAATCTTTCTTCCTTAGACATATCTAATACCTTTTTTTGAGCTGTATGAAATTTAGCATTTGCATCTTTTCATCACTTTCACAGAGAGACTTTCACAGCTTACACCTGCACTGATAAGAACTGCCTTCTTTTTCTGGGGGCCAGCCACCCCCTAGTTTTATTTGATAGCCCTTATTCTTTTGTTGGAAGACATGGTGAGCAATCTTTTATTTTTTTAAATTTTTAATCTCTCATATGAGTCAGGTTCTTCTGTCTAATCCCCCTTCCTCCCAGTTGTCTCTGTTGACTCCTAAGGCCTGGCCTGGGTGAGCTAAAAAACAGCCTGAAGGAGACAAAAGCAAATGCAACAGCGATAAGGAGGTACTCATTGCTGGAGCTGCAGAAGCACACAAACCTTTATAAAGCCAGAAGAGTTAAAGGGATTGGAAGGAAGCTGGAACGCCTCTCTACTCCAGCCGGTAGTTGAGGACGGACAATAAGAAAACAGACACTGTGCCTTTTGGAAGAACAGTTTCCTGTTGTCGTGGGTTAAAGACCACACTCATTGTGTCTTGTGGGCTGACTGCATTTGCCAGCTGCTGTTTTTATATGATAACAGTGAACTTAACTTTAAAATATGCTATTTATTATATTATTAATATCCCTAGCTCCTATCTCCCTTTTATCTCTTTACTCTTCCTCATTTACTTTAGCCAACAAGCTATAAAGTCAAGAACTATTCACCAAAATCTATGCCTGTTTGTATCTCAATTAGTTTTATGTTTTATGTGATCTGAAAATTGACAGTTTTAAAGAAACTCCAGTGTACTGAATCAGTATTGACTGCAGCAAAGTACTGTATCACTGCATTTAGAAATTAATTTATAATCCTCTGATCTCAAATGGTAAACAGCAACAGTATTCTTCCTGGTGGGAATCCTTGTGTGAATGTTAATTACTGCTCTAAGAATTAATAGCTGCTGATTCCACACTGATCTGAACATATGCAGCTTACTTTGCAAGTGGTAACATCAGATTTAATGAACTGAATATTTTGTGAATTATTTTGAGGGTCTAAGAAGAAATGTATTTCTTATGAATGTTGACATTTTCCATGCTGTATGCGAAAGTATCCATCTTTCAGACAAAGAATTCCTTTATTTTTAAGGCATTGTAGGAGAGGAGAAAAGAGCGTGGCCTAGAGTTTTTTATGTTTGCCATGTTCCTTTGGCACACAGCCACTAGTGAAGCAGGGGTGACGGTGACCGTGCTTCTGTCTCCACAGCTGAAGTGGGAATGAAAAGTTTCCATAGTTCACAGACAGAATGTAATTTGCCCTCATAAAAGAAAGGTTTTATAACGGACCTAGCTAAATTAGGGCCAGGAAATACAAAGGTTGGACAAGTTTCTTAATTTTTAATTAAATTTTCCATTACATAATGGTGTAAAGTGCCAAAACCAATTTGTTTCTCAAACTGATTGAATTACTTCTAAAGTTCCTGGTTATTTGGTCATGAACTCGTCTCCACAATTCATTATCTAGATATACTGATCTTTCGAGGTCCCTTCCAATCTCTAACATTCTGTGATTCTGTGATTCTGTGATTTCTCTGATGTAATTTCTCAGTACTAGGGGCTTTTTTCCGTATACTTCTCTGACCTTAAATGAGCAAATTTAAACATGACATGTATATAGTGAGATAGGAACTACCTGTTCTTCTATCAGAAAGCTTTTTGGTAGTGGTTGTCACTGTCCAAGTTGAAAACAAATCTCAAACATCTCTAATAAAACCTACTGTGAATAGAGAAGAACTAATAAATCTGCAGATTAATAAATATTCTGCATGAAAGTACTAGTAGACAAAATATGTAAATCTGGAGTTCTGGTCTTCTCAGCAGTTTTTCTTTCTAAAATTGAAGGTTCTTCTCCTTGAATAAGAATAAAAGCAGCTACATTAGATAGTAATGCCAGAATAAACATTCCCATTATAGAGGACATCACTGTGAGACCACACATGTCCCCCAATTATGGTATAGTTCCTTCTTTGCTAAATGGCTTGCTTTAGTTGGCTCTAGAGAGAGTCTAAGACTCAGTTTGTTTTAAATATTGTTGGTAACTAGCTTTTGCTTTGTTTTTTGTTTACTCTTTCTCTCACTCTTTTGAACCCACGTTACTTTTCTGTATCTGTCATCTAATTTCTTGAGAGCAGCTGAATGGGACACCATGCAGTCTTTATGGTTGGGCAAAGATGGAGTCAGGCCTCATGTACTCCTAGCTGCATATAACTTGATCTATTGCGAGGCTGTTCTCATCTCTCGTCTGATCTTATTTATTAAATTTATCACAAACCTGCTTGCCATTTGCCATTGACTGTGGATATCTGATTAAATCCTTTCCTTCTTCCTGTTCAGCCTCTTCAGGACTGCATTCAACAGCTACATGTTTCTGAAAATTAAGCTCTAAGTAACATTCTCAAAGGTGCACACAAAGTCTGTGAGTTCCATTTGGAGTTCTAGTTCACTGGGAACAAATTGCCCAAAGGGGCTGTGCACTCCTCATCCCTTGAGGTTTTCAAGACCTGACTGGAGGCCAGAACCTGGTCAGACCTCATAGCTGACCCTGCAGGAGATGGGACTATAGACTCCTGAGATCTCTCCAACCTGAGTTATTCTGCTTTGTTCTACTTCATCAACTCTATTCATTCCATAAGTTTTTGAAGCCATCTAACACCTAAAATAAAACATGGGACATATCCCACTAAGACACATTTATATAAACAATTGCATCTCAGTCTTAATTTTTCTGCTGAAATCATGTAACTGTGTACTTCATCTACCCCTGTCAGCAAATAAATACTCTGATGTGCTTTTTATCACCTACAGAGTTTTCATAAGAGCTTTTGGAGGCAAGATTCAGTTCGAGACTCCCAATGGAGTGAGATGGTTGACAAGCATTATGGGCAGGATTCAGCTGCCTCTACACAGTCCCCTAACACCGGTTACACACTGGAATGTGGAAGATACCTAATAAGGGACACAGAATATATGCACACCACCTGAAATTATACCTGACATCAATGTCTACGCAGATGAATTTCATTTTAGGTCTCTGCTGAAGGATGAGCTGAATTGCTTTTCCTGCACCAGCGACAGCACCTCTACTGACTGTGATGAGAAATGAGACATTTAATGTGCCTATAAACACCTATTAATTTAGATATCTTCATCACAGACTGAATCCCTGCATAGGCAACTTCATCTCAAACTGAATTTCATCTTTATCATAGTTGATTAAGTATATCTTTGTTTGGGATGAACATATGTAGTATTCAGTATAGGCTTACTAGTCTTTGGGGGAGGTAGACAGTGACAACTGACAAGATGTTAATATGTTCTGGTTTTATTTTGTGATTTCTGATTCACTGGAAATTTGTTTCTTGTAATGAGTTTAGAAGGATTTAGATGGCTTTCGCTTGTGCGATGTCAATCAATCCATGCTATTTACTATGACAGGCAAAACCTCTGGGTTTGCCAAAACCCCTTGTTAGGGACCTTGACTTACAGATTGCTAATAGTGTTAATAACGTCCTAGCACAGCCACAACATGTTCAGGGCTGGTGGGACACTTAGGCCTGGACAACCAGAAAACATTTATTAGTTCAGAAGAGAGGGAAGAGAATAGGATTTGAGAACTACATTTTGTAACAACAGTTTGCTCTTTAAATTGTTTCTAAGTATCCCCTTTTATTATTGTCAGGTGTTCTTAGCAATCATTAAAGTGTTAATTCCAACTCATTTTTTCACAGCTACAGTAGGTGTATTTTCAGTTGCCTGCCAACTGTTAGTCACGAAAAACTCTTCAAAAGCATTTGGCTGGTGTTGGGGAGGAGGGGTTCCCTGTTTCTAACATAGAGCCTGAGCAGTTATCTTTTGGACACGTATGCATCGGGAGAAAAGTGTGAGCTTCTCAAGCTGAGAAGTCCTTTTGTCCAAAGACTAATGTGAATGACAGTGACAGGAGGAAATTCAAAACAAGTCTATAATGCCCCAAAACCAAGAGTGTTTGAAAAGAGCTAGAATTAGCCCTCTGTGGGTTCACTAGCAGTATATATAGCTCCAAGATGGGACTTGTCTTGCTCTAGTAGCTCCAGAGAGACTGGCCCATATTGGGTTTATGGCCATAATCTGGGCATAGGGCACGAAGGGACACGCACTGAGGACTCTGAGCCAGTCTGATGTGTCGTATCATTGGACTGGGGCAGCTCAGCACAGAGGAACTCAAGTGTTGCCATGGGACTACATTGTGATTTGCACAGGCTCACTCTGAACACTGACTACAGGATTGCTCCCAGGAGATGGATCAATGGCTGGCTTTTAAAATGAAATTCGATATCTCTGCAAGAACTTAACATTCCTCCACCTCTTTTGATGAACTATTCCAATGTTTAATTTTAATCCTCAGGGAAGTGGCCTGGCTTCAACTGCTAGCAGCTGTGTTATCTCATGCTCTTGTCTGTAGGACTGAAAAACTCTCTTTTCCACACTAAGTAAGTACCCGTTACTTATTATGGACAAGTGACCTCCATAGCTTCTTTCTGACTAGCTAGAGAGAGTGTTTTTCAAGCTTTACATCACAAGGTCCCCTTTCTTTTCTCTGACTCTACTATCTTTTAAGACTGTCCTTTAAACCTCTTGCAGGGGTCGAAGTGTGAGTATATGGTGAGTCACTCTATGCTGTCAGATATGTGCTAAGTCTTTGTTGCTGGCCCTGAGTTGGCTATTATGTTGCTTAGAAGTGATGTTCTATTTCATCCTTTTTACCATATCTAAATATCAGAAATACGCAAGCAATAGTCTTCCAGATTTCTTTTGCCATTGTCAAAGATTATTTCCTAATGTATCATTCATTAAACTATATCATGTTCACAGAGCTTTCTGGCTACTTTCTTGAAGGCCACTAGGTCTAATTTGCCTGAGTCACATGGCGTCATGACCTGGAACCAGTTCATCCTGCCAGATCACTTCTGTTGCTCATAAAACATGAATAGAAATTTATTTTCTACATATAAATGTAAAGTCTTTTACACTTGAGATGTAGTACTGGGCTACAGACTTTCCTATTTTTTTAGAGCTTCCTTTTGCCATGTTACCATCTGGGGTTTGTTTTCTTTACTCAGCCTTCTCATCCCCTTTTGCTGTTTCCATGTCAGTAAATTAAGTAGCATGGTAAAAGGAACAGACATGGCAATTCAACTGTCTAAACTATTTAATTGTTATAACTGTACCTAGCAGCCTCAACAAGCCAGTATTGCCCCAAGCACTTCCTGAGCACAGTTTGGGAATTAGTCTAGTCCAGACCTCCTCCTCAGAGGTCTGAGACTTAATAAATAGCATGCATATGCTGGATTTTGAGTCTAAAAACTCTTTAGTTTGCTAGTTTAGATGTATGTTTTAATATGTAAATTAAAATAACTTCCATATTTTAATGTATATATTAAATGCAATGTTAGAAGTTATAACAATTTTGGTATGAACTTAACTTTTTAAAGTTAATACAAATGTTACTGACCAGTCTAATAACATGAAAAGTTCACAGGCTATTAAAAAATACAAGATATCAAATAAGTGTTTTCACATTGAGATCACTAAAGCCATAATAAGTTCTCTTCCATACTTCAGAAGAGATAAAATATTCATTTTAATGTTAGCATATATGCAACATGACTGTAACACTCAAAACCCCACATCCAGTGTAACCTCCAGGTCCATTTCAGCAGGCTGCTGCACTTCCAGATACTTACCAGCCTATTGTTATTATTATGGCACTATTCTGCCCCAAGAGCAGAACTTTGCACCTCATTTTGCTGAACTTTGTGAGGTTTCTCTTACTCAGTCCTCAAGCTTCTCAGCTTCCCTTTGGATTAAAGCCCTACACTTCAGCTCTCTACCTAAACCCCTTAATTTGTCATCACCTACTAACCTATTCACAATCATGTTGATCAAGCAGAGTTTGCATCTGATAAATTCAGGCTGCCTGTTCCTTATTACGTTCTTGTCTTTCAAGTAACCAGAAATGGGCTGCAAGAAGACATGCTTCAAGACCCGACTGAGGTGAGCCTGGTCAGCCTATTGTTCTCAAGGTGTTTCCTACTTCTCATGAAGATAAGCCTAACATTAGACTCTTTCCTGCTAGCAGGGAATTTCTCCAGTTGTCATCTACTTTCTGAAGATGATAGTCAACCTTCTCACAATAGCATGCTATTTCAACACCCTTGAATGAATCTCATACAGCCTGATGAATCTTGCTGTTACAAGCTTCTCTCAGTAGCCCCTAACCCACTTGCTCAGGTCAAGGGAGGTGAATCTCCCCCTCTGTTCTGCTCTTGTGAGACCCCCATCTGGAGTACTACATCCAGCTCTGGAGTCCTCAGCACAGGAAGGGCATAGACCTGTTGGAGCAGGACCAGAGGAAGGCCACAAAAAATACTCAAAGGAATGGAACATCTCTTCTATGAAGAAAGGCTGAGAGAGTCTGGGTTGTCTAGCCTGGAGAAGAGAAGGCTCCAGAGACACCTTATAGCAGCCTTTCAGTACTTAAACAGGGTTTATGGGAAAGATGGGGACAAACTTTTTAGTAGGGCCTGTTGTGATAGGACAAGGGGTTGGTTTTAAACTAAAAGAGGACAAATTTAGACTAATTATAACAAAGAAATGTTTTATTATGAGGATGGGAAACACTGGAACAGGTTACCCAGAGAGGTGGTAGATGCCCCATCCCTGGAAACATTCAAGGTGAGGTTGGATGGTGTTCTGAGCAACCTGATCTATTTGAAGATGTCCCTGCTCATTGCAGGGGGGAGTGGAATACATGACCTTTGAGGGTCCCTTCCAACCCCAACTCTTGTATGATTCTGTGATCTCAGTCTGTACATGAGAAGGGCTGGAAGCCAATTTTGGCTGTCAAGACTGAGGCAAAAAAAGTATAGAGTATTTTAGCCTTTTCTGTGTCATCCATTTCTAGATCTTCTTCCCCATCCAAAAAGTTGTTATCTTTTCCCTGAATCTCCTCTTCTTACTAACACACCTCTGGAGTCTTCTTATGCTTTATGTATCTAGCTAGCTTTATGTGCACATGAAGTTTGACCTTCCTGCTTTTGTCCCCAAAAGGCCAAGTTATGCTTTTAAGACCCCCCACCCCTTGATGTCTGTTCATGTTTTCACTTCTTGTAAGCCCTTTGGGGCTATATCCATTTTGTACTCTTACAAATGCAGGGTGAAAGATGAATATGTGTTTGGTCACCTCAACGAAGAATGTTGGGCCCTGTGTGACAGATTAGATGCCAGCATCTCCAGTAACCTCCAAATTATGCATATCATTTTGTGCCTTGAACAGATATAGGTGAAGCTAAAAGTGCCCCTTTCCAGCAAGACTGGATTTGTGAAAAATAATTTCTTTGGCCTTTCTGGAATTAGTGCAGACACCCAAGAAAGAAATCAGTGCAGATTACATGCCCCTTCTCCAAAAAAAACTATCAAGGGTCTAGGCATCCAGGGAAAGACTCAGTAATCTGAGAGGAATGAGATTAAATGCTGATGATTTTTTTTTGGCATGGTAAAAGTAAGAGAAAAAATAAGACTAGATTTCCAATACCCTTCTGAATGTAGCAGTGATGGTTGTGATATTAAATACAAGCTCTTCTACCAAATAGTCTAATTTTGTCTATGGCTATAACCAGTGCTTTTATCATTCCACCTGTGTGACCTACTTGCCAAATATCAGCAACTGCAGCCATGATGTTTCTTTTTTTTGTTGTTTTTGAAGGCCCATATACAATTTAAAACCTATTCTGTTGTCATACATTTTCTGTATTTGTAGTCACTTTAAGATTTTCATGGCTATCTTAGTGTATTTCATAGCTGGTATATTTAGCAGGAGCTAATGGAAAATCAGTTTCTCTGTGTTTGTGAGCAAATGCCATCAGAGGGGATGAGAAAAAGAATGGCAAAAAGCACATAATGTTCTATTGTTAGTATCTCTCCAAATTAGTTTGGTGAAGGAAGAAAGAACAGCAATTTCTCTACTGATTAATTTCTAGTCAATGGAAGTGAAATTGCCATCAGTGCTTCCATACAAGGCCAACATAATTTTAAGTGCAATGGCAGTCGTATGTTGTAACATTCATAAAAGGAAAATAGCATTTTAGTTGACCACAACACTGAACAAATCTTGAGTGAAAATCATAGGTCTGTGGTCTGATTTTTTTTTTTCCCCCATTTTCTGTGAATTCAACCCAATTTATAGAGTAAGACCCTCAGGCTATAGTTACCTTCACAGTTGACTCTGACTCAGCATTTAAGTATATAAAAATAAGTTTAAAATAAAGTCATCAAAATTGTTTTCATCCTTTCTTGCCAAAACAAAACCTCCCTCTTTGCCAAGGACAATAAAAGTGGTCTAGTCCCTGACCTGCTTTCAGTGACCCAGTCACCTGCAGGCGTTTTCCAGAAAAACAAACAAAAAGAAAGTTAAATCCACAGTGATGGTGATAACATAAGCAGTCTCCCTTTGACCAACCACCGAGCAGTCAGAGAACGTGTCCAATGTGTGTGGCATCTGGATTTTACTACTCCTCAGTGAAGGTGAACTAAACTTGTGCTCTGAGCTCCCAGCAGAACATTCTACCAGGACAAATATTGAGTGGGTTATTCCCCATCATCCTTTATGGACACTTATTTGTGGAAAAAATCCTCTTCAGAAGAGGAAATGAAACTCGTTTGCGGAAGTCCTTTCTTATGACTATCCTAATGACTGCCTGACAAAGTCATTTTGATAATGCTTAGTGTTTCAGCACAACCTCAAAATGAAAGACTTTCAGCAAAAGAGAGGGACAATGATGCATGCCAGAATCAAGCTTAAGGACATTTCCACAGGAATTCCTTGGGGGGTAGGTTATGGTAGGTTCAAACAGACTTAAGCAGAGGAAAAAACTGAACAGAGGTCTTTCATCTCATGAAACAGTGTTCCAAACACTGAGCTGCTGCATTAAAGAAGACCTTACTAACTCATCCTCCGGTGGTTTTGTTTTCTGCTCCACCACCTTCACAAGGAATCAAGGTGAGGCTGCCTGGCCAGTAGTTCCCCTGATCTTCCTCCTTGTCCTTCTTGAAGATAGGAGTGACACTTGCTCCCTTTCAATCCTCAGGATCTTCTCCTGATTGACCTTTCAAAGGCAATTGAGAGTGATCTTATAACATTGCCCAGCTCCCAAGCACTCATGGGTTCATCACATCAGACCCCATAGACTTGTGTATGTCCATTTTGTTTAAATATTCCCTAACCTGGTCCTCCTCTTCCAAAGGCAAGTATTTCTTGCTCCAGATTTCCCCATTGGTCGTAGGGGCTCGGGATTCCCTGGGATTCCTGAAGGCCAATCTTGCCAGTAGAGATTGGTACATTCAGTAGTGGTTCTCGGATTCAGCTAGCCAGTTTCACGTGCTTCCAGACTGATTTTCTAGAGGGCTAAGAACCAGCAGGTCCAGAACTTTTAAACTAAGGTTTGGATACTTATCTGTTTTCTCACCTTGCAGGTTGGCATCCAAAATTCAGTAATCTTTCCTGAAAGTGTTAATATTCCTGCCTACTGTTTTCAATTAAATGTCTCATATGCTTCCAGGACCCTGGTGCTCTCCATCCCATCCTGAAGTGCTAAAGAGCTGTGCTGATAAACACCAACTACCAGAGAACATCTTTACAAACACACATCCCTGCTTTACTTTCCATGTAACAGCCCTTGCATGTCAAAAAACTGTACTCTGCACCTGTGAATCTGTAATTATCAATAAATTATAGAATTTTTTAAAGAACCAAGTAATAAAAAAGACAAGATTAATATATTTATTCTAAGATCAGCTCTTGAAAGCTTGGTCCACTGGTTCATCCCACATCAGTAGGCTGCGTTCACAAAAGAATTCAGGCTATATTCTGTACAGCTCCTCTCACTTGGATTTTAATTGAGGCTTAGATAGCCATAGAGAAAATCTAGAATGTGTTCCTAAATGAGACACTCAGTGTTTGGTAGGATGAACATGGGACTTTCTCTTGCATTTTTTAAGTACTATAGCATTAGGTGGCCCAGGACACTAAGGAAGGTAGCCAACCCGATATCTAAATTATTTTTGTTTCTGGTGTATTGTGTCTGGACAACTGGATAATCGTTCTCTGAAATTAAAATAGGAGTGAACAACAAAGAGAGAAAAGTATATTTCTGTGTTCATTTAATCTATGTAATAATTTCTTGCATCAAAATAATAATAAAACCAGAAACAACCATGAATTAATCTTATAGAATGTCGGGACTTCCCTTTTCCTATCCTGTTTTGGTGATAATTTCTTACTATAACTCCTCAGTATACATTGCATTGAGGGAATATTTATTTTTGGTTAAACAGGCATTTTGGAATTTGAGTCCAACATGTTCTTAATTAAAGGTTGACATTTCCATTTTCCATAAAGCCTTTTTGTAATTAGATCTATTGTAGAAATAATTACTTTTTTATTTTTACTTACCTACATGAAATTATTTCTAAATAGAAAAATTATGTGGACTAATGTTTCTTGGAAAGGTTAAGGACTTTATTCCAAAAGTAATTTTGAATACACGTAATTTACAGAGTACCTTGATATTGATACTTATTTCTCAAACTACTTCCAAAAGGGAGCGTAATTATTTCTCATAGAGTAACAGAAGATTTAATGGCCAAAAACTTGTCTTACAAAACTGACTGTGGTTGTTGTTAAGGGTTTCTAGCAGTGGCCACCACCTGCAGCAGCCCTGGCCCAGGACCTCCTCCTGCCCAACTGCTGGAGCCCTGCCTGGTGCCCCAGAGAGCTGTGGTCTCTGCCTGGGCTGGGGGATGTGGCTGCCCCTTTCCCTTCTGTAGGTTCATCCTGTAGGGAAGCTGAGCATGTGTCCCAGGTGCACAGGACACACACAGGACATGGACATGGCCGGCTAGGCAGAGAGGGTGCTGCATTCAACAGCACCAGCTTACAGGACTCATGTCAGACACAGGCGCAGAGAGCCCCATGCTCTCCACCCCTTGGGCTGGCGGAGACTGGAAGTCCCTCGTGCAGGCACACGCATGTCACTCCCCAGGCTCACAAGCACACACACAGATTCACAGATCCCCCGAGTACCAGCGTGGCCCCTCTGTCCATTTGACACCATTGCCTGGAGCCCAGACCCTCTTACCCACGCCACAGGTCCCTGATGTGCCGGCTGGTCTAGCTCAGTGCTCGCTGCAAAAAGACACAAGCACTCCCATGCTCACTGCACAGGCACCCCGCACCCACCCGTCCCCATGGACCCTCTACCCACCCAAAATCCTTGCTCCAGCCTGGGGCCTGTGTGTGAGTGAGTCCAGATTGGTGTTTGCTGTTGAATGACAGATGCGTACCCCATGCACATCTGTTTTGGGGGTGATATAGACACTTGCCCCCCTCCGTAATGAGCACCAGGCACACAGGCTGTGAGCCTTGGTCCTGCTCCAGCCGTCAGTGCTGAGCCCCTCACTCTCCTCACTCACACCAGCCCCCAGTAGCTGGCACGCAGTCCTTGCAGCACCCACCCACATGGCACAGAGGTGAGATTGTGCAGAGAGATAGCTAAGAAAGGACGTGATAAGAAGACAGGACAGACTGCGGTGATCAGGTGCAGGGCACCATCAGACAAGCAAGTTGACCAGACCCATTTTACACACAACCGCCCCTTTTATACCCCTTTCTGTCCATTCCCCTGTTTGTTCCTCCCTGCTCCCCCCTCCGTTGTACATTCCCTCATCAGTGTGCATGGCTCCACCAACCCCTCTCTATCGTCTTCCACCCTCAGGTTTGCCAAGTCCGGGTTTGCTTGTAGCTTCTTGATAACCCACTAACTTCTGTGACTGACCAGGATTGGTTTTTGTCTTTGTCTCCATTACATTTGTCTGTCAGGTTTGTGTCTCTGTATGTTCTTCTTTATGGCTTTCTTCTTTTCTTATTATCCCCTTTTTGCATTGAAAAGGTCCTTGACCATATACCCTCAAAGGAGCTGATGGTCTCTCCTTCCACACACCCTTGGACTTTATTCCATGGGTTGGCCAGACCACATGTCTATTCCTTGCAGGCTTCAAAAGGAAAGAACCAGAACATTGAGTCAAAGTTTAACTCTGCCATGAGGTATGATATTAATTATAAAAGCAGAATATGTATTTGACCTACTACCATCAAGTATTTTTGGTGCTTATAGACATGAAAGGAAGCCCCTGACTTGAAGAGCTTACCATATTTAAATGGAAGGTAATTAGAAAAAAGGCTTGCTTTGTTGAAGTGGAGTTAATCTTTCTAGAGACATTATATCCTCAGTGAATGAAGAAATGCCTCCAGAAGGCCATTCAGACTTACTCTTAACTTCCCTAGAGGAAATCCTCTCTCTTGCTGGAGAAGAAGCCTTATAAGATTAACCTTGTAAGAGATGTTGTCAACACTACCAGGACAGTGCCTCTCAACTTTGGCAAGAAAAGCTCTGCTTATTCTTCTGCCATGCTCTCCGTTTGTATGCCATCCCACATCTGCCATGCCCTGAGTGGAGGGCTGCAGGTCTGGATATGAAAGGACAAGCAATGCACCACAAAGAAGATGAGAAAGAGGAAAACAGTGGGAAGAGAAAGGAAATTAAAGAGATGTGAGAGAGACTATGCCCAGTATTAAATCTACCAAAGAACAGAACTAAATAATACCAGGGACCTGATCTGGGTGCTGGAAGGGCCTGTGTAGACTGATTTTGGAATGCGCATCATCACATAGTCCTAGCTAGAGCCTTCATCAGCAGATTCTTCCATGTCTGTCAGTCTCCATGTCCTGGTTTCTTTCCTGAGGGGGAGGATTAGAGCATGCTGGTGCATACTTCAGCTCTGATCAGCAGACACAACTTGAAAGTAATCTTGGGCTTCCCCATTTACAAATACCCTGGCTCAATCTCGGAAGGAATCTCCATCTTCACGAGGTGGGAAATTAATGTGGTTAATCTCCTAGTGTAGTTTCCTAAACTACACTCAGACAGCATGAAAGTTGCCCTTCATTGCCTCATTAAAAATACGTTTTCTATTTCACACCTTTAAAAGCAGATGATGTGTTGTGAATATGTGTTCATATTCAACATACTGATGATTCTACAGTACTTGCTCTCAGTCAGTCCTGGGGTCTTGAAGCAATTCCCACCTCTGATGATATTTCTTGGGTTAAACCACAGGTTAAGGCGAGCTGCTGGTTGAGCTACAGAAGTTATACATGACTACATCTGTTACTGTTAAGAAATCTTAGTGAAAAAAATCAATTGTACCTTCCTGCTATATTTGACAATAAAAGTTCTAATATCAAGCAAAGAAAATTGCTTGTTATAAATTAATGCTTCATTTTTCATACCACTCATTCATTCTCACAAGGGATAACTTACACATTTAAACTACACACCTTTTTCAGAAGCAGCATTTAAATACATGTGTCTACAGTCAAAATTAGAGTCCAAAAACTTTGCTGCGAGTACCCAGCCCTGATAGTGCCTGAACTTACTGAGCGCCTCTGTCACTTTGGCTATGAAATTTTCAGTGTCTAGTTTGACCAGTTTGGGGCATGCTGTAATTTTTTTCAATTTTAGGCACTCAGTACCATCTTTCCAAGAGGATCCATCCAGCAAAATGGTGGATTAAAGCTCATATCCAGTGATGGATCCTGTATGGCAGGCAATTAAAGAATGCTCCTTAACACATGTCCGCAGGATCTGGCTCCTCCAATAATAAATTTCCTGACATTTTTTCTTAAGTTGGGACTGAGGAATTGGTTTTACCTACCAAAGAATGGGGAGATCTTGCCCTCTTTTGCATTCAAGTTTTTAATTCTGAACTTCTCTTATCCAGAATATTGCCTTAGAGAAGGATTTTGCTCTCCTGCAGTAACGTTGGGCCACTGCGGCAAAATAATTCATATCCGAGTGTATCAGAGAGCAGATGAGATGAGCAGAGGAGCATGAAGATGTAGCCTACCTCTTCAGGTTATATAAGATATGGACACTGTGCCCTTTACTCTGATAGCAGGCACTGTCCACCATCCATGCAGCTCTTTTTAAGAATAAATAGACAGCTCATCCGAAGAGAAGAGTCTAGACTCTCTGGCTCCTCAGTAGAGGAAGGATTAATCTACATTAGTGCTTTCACTCATACTGAGAATGCATTTTGCAAGAGAATCTCTGAAGCTTCCTCATTGACAGCTCTTTGATTCACATCATGCATACACAAACTGAATTTATTTTGGGTGGAACTGAACCGGAAGGTGTGCTTGTGATATGCTCCAGGCACTAGTGAGCGGCAAGCCACAGAGACCAAGCCATCCTATTCCTAGGAAAAGCTCTCTGAAACATTTCCAGTGTGGACGTCAGATCCTCAGCACCAACTATTTTCCTTGATGAATTTGGGTCTCAATGGACTTCCTTACTTGCTAATGTAGACAGATCCAAACTAATTTCTGTCTTGACTGTCAAAATTCCAAAAGGGGCAGTTTTTAGGACCCTTTCATTTCCACGAGTTTCTTCTCGGGTAGCTTTAGCCTGCTCAATTTGAGTGTAGTTTTTAATCAACTACCTTGAGGCACCTGTATCAGGGTATGAGGGATGGGGTGTTGAATTTCAGGTTTCATGTCATGGGCTTAACATGTTAAGAGCTTAATTTGACAAAGGAGTCCAAGACCTTAACTCGTAACTCCTTAGAATGTATTTCTCCATTTTCTAAATAGATATGGATTTCTAGTTTTGTTTTTTTCTGGTTGAACTCAGTAGCACCAGAGGACTCACTTAAATGCTATTCTAAATAATTTTAAAGTATGATGTTTACACACAAAAAACTTTTCTAAATTGTAATCTGTGAGTTAATATGCCAATAGGTAAGTCAGTGGCAAGTCAATTAATAAGTTAACCAGAGATACTAACAACCCTACATAAATTTCAGTCTGTTGCTTTGTGGTTATTTTCATTACATTTTGAAGAAGAGTTCATACAAACAATAAAAGATTGAGGTTTTGATTGAATGTCAGAGTGAGGTCGGTTATTTTTATCAAAGCCTCCACAATGATTCATCCATCTGCTAGCTCGTTGCTTTCTTGTTCATATATGCTATCAGACATGTTGCTTCCCCCTTGTATTTATTTTTGTATTAAACCAAAAGCAATGACCAAAATGCCCATTTCTTTAACTTCCTCAATCCCATTCTGATAATGCAGGATGATTTCAATAAGTCTAATTCCTAAATATTCATAATTTAGCATAGATTTCTATTTATATCGATTACACATTTACAGCAAAAGCACAAAAATATTCTGTCAATTTCCATTCACTAGAAATGGGTCAATTTTGAGTCAAAATTTAGAAGTTACCTTTTAAGCAATGGGATTCTATTCTCAGTCTGTTATATAAATCTGATCTGTAAAACTCACAAATGAAATGACTGCTTTCCTCTCCTATCTGCTAATACATTGGATTCATAAACCTTCATGAAATAAGAATTAAACTTTCATAAAATAAGAATTGTCCCCTAAAGAATGCTCTTTCAAGGAAGTAATTTTTTTCTTTCTTTGCATGTGTTCCTTCTCTATTTTAATTATAAATTTCTATCGCCAGGAAATCTCCCCTTAGCTTTATCTATCTGTGTTACTTTCTATATGTGTGTGTATATATATATATGTATGTGCGTGTGTGTATACATGTATATAAAACAAATCTGTTTATGGTGTGTCACCTGCATGTGCAGCACAACAGTTTATTTAATCACCAAGTATCTAAAATTTAATGCCATTTTACCACTAGAGGCACAAAGTCCAGTCTCACATAGACTATAATCTTCTCAATGGATGTAGATATTTGGAATTATGCCAGATATATGCTTTTGTAAAATTAATATCTAAAAAGTCAGATTTAACCAACAGTTTCCAAAGTTTGGTAGCTGAAATGGAATGCATTTCTCCTGTTTGAATGGGCTGGAAGGAGACCTGCAGAATTTAGCAGTGGGTATTTCTGAGTTCTGCAGCCTCCTTTAAGACACTGTTAATGTTCAGATGGCTCTTGCTGATGTTGCAAACAAACAAATGTATGCTACTACCAGGTCCTCGTCTAAAAGACACTGAAGTCCACAAAGTACCTGCTCTGGTACTCACAAGGACAGCAACACTTCCTGTGGGGTACTAAGGCTGATTGCTTTCCCAGTTCCCTCTCATGACATTTATAGTCCTAGTGAAATAACCAATGTAAGGACACCACAATATTTTGTCAGGAGTTTTTAAAAGACTGTGGTCTCCTCTGCAGAGGAAAGAGATCCTTTCCCAGAATATTTTGTAATGGGGATTGAGGCAGCATCATTAAAATTCCCCAGACTCATATGAGCAAAGTGATTCAAATGCTGACGTATGGAACAAGAGAGGCAATTTACATTGCTTGTGAATG
Source organism: Pterocles gutturalis (assembly GCF_000699245.1). Classification (NCBI taxonomy): domain Eukaryota; kingdom Metazoa; phylum Chordata; class Aves; order Pterocliformes; family Pteroclidae; genus Pterocles; species Pterocles gutturalis. Next base: position 27,754 of record NW_010120185.1, on the reverse strand, counting down.
TAGAATTCTCATCTAATGTGGAAATATAATTCTAATATTTCATTAATTTGTAGAAAAAGTTTAAAAAGTAAGTATTTAACCAGTCCTATCTCTGAAAGACAGAGTTGTTCTCAAACAGTTTAATAATACTGAGGTGTATTAATTAATCCATATTGTGGGATGAGTATTTTGATCAATAAAACACAGCTATCATGTAGTTTACAAAACTTCCCTGTGCAAATGAGGACCTTGAGGAGTGGGGAGTGGGAGGTGTAAGACATTCTGAAAGCTAACAAGGAACCCAAAGGCTTCCAAAATACAGCATCCACGAACAGTGTCTGCACAGTAGAACATTAGGCAATGTTGCCAATGTTCAGTGTCTGTCACAAGGGTATACATTTACTCTTTCACAAAGACGCATGTTTACCCCTTCCAAAGTACACATTTTTTTCAGTGTATTTTCACATTGCTCTATCAAGCTGTCTGCTTTCCTACCAAGAGATAATATGGTTAGCATGTCAAGGAGTAATATCAGTCTTTACTATTCTGGGCAAGTCTCGAATAAGTACAGTACCTAGAAAATGTAAATATGAACATGCCTTTGTTGAATTATCCAGTCTAAAGCTGTTCTTAGAAAGAAGACAACCTTGTCACAAGGTGAAGGAAAGACAAAGGTACATGGAAGAAAGTAGTGTACTTTCTATGCAAATTTGTCTGTTATGTTAGGTTGGATTTTTGAACTTAATTTCATGCAATGGAAATGTACATCTTATAGCTCGTCAGCAAAAAAAATAGTGAAAATACCACCTTGAACTTATTTTCATTCCCTCATATTTTTTATTATATCACTGGATGAGAGGGAATTGATTTTTGTTCAGACAAATCAAGCAAGATCTCCCAGAATGGCATTCACATGGACTGTGATCCCAAGTGTGTCCTGAATCAATGTGGATCTAAAACTGCAGTATGTAAGTGGGAGCACAAGCAAATGCTGTGCAAGTGTCCCTCCACTGAATAAGTGTTGTTATCAGATAGAATGCCTTATTGTTCAGGTTTTAATTACATATTTTTAATTGATAAAATTTTGTGTACAGAGAAGAACATAAAATACGGCTGTAAGAGATCTTGAGGGATTGTCTAGTCCAACACTGCCCATGATCAGTTACCCCTCACCTTGCTCAGATATGATTATTAATCTAATCAGTTTTGATAAGCATTCAGAGATGGAGATTTCATACACGATTGAAAAATCTATTCCAATGTTTCTCTAGCTGTACTGTAAGAATGTTTTCCCTAATATCTAGATCTTCCTTGCAGTAGCTTCAATTCACTATTTTTTGTTCTAGCCTGAGTGAGAAAGAGTAGGAAGAATAGATCATAGAATCATAGAGTCATTTAGGTTGGAAAAGACCTTTAAAATTATTGAATCCAACTGTAAACCTAACACTGCCAAGTCCCTCTAAACCATGTCCCTGAGTGCCGCATCTAGACATCTTTTATATACCTTGAAGGATGGTGGCTCAATCACTTCCCTGGACAGAGTGTTTCAATATTTGATAACCCTTTGTAGTAGATTTTTGTGCACCTGACTGCTGTTATAAAGTCTCCTATAATCTGCTTTTCTTCAGCCAAAACAACTTATTCAATCTTCCTTTGGAGGCCACATTTTCTAGAACACTTAAATATCTTGTGAGTCTTTGACTTTTCCCAAGTTGATCTACTGTTTCTTAAAATGTGATGTTCAAGTACGGGGTGTACTTCTCCAGCTGGCATCTTGACAATAATAAGTGGAACAGGTAGATTATTTTGTATGTTGCTTGTGTTTGTAAAACTAGGCTAAAATTATGCCTTTTCTCACAGTAAGGGTGGGACATAATTTCATTTGTTCTTTCTGTCCTCAAACTGTAAACCTGTTTTTGAACTGAGGCTCTGCTGTCCATATGGACCAGTCATGGATCACAAAAATGTTGCTTTCTAAAGGCAATCTGTAACTATATATGCCAAACTTTCAAAGAATATAATAAATTTTGGTAATTTTAAAAATCATATCTCACATAGATATGCAAGAGGATCCATTGTACTTGTTTTATGTATTTTGGCTACTTATGTTGGAAAAGGGGTTTAATTTAGCAGACATAAATTTGAAGTATTTATTCAGCTCTGATGACAGCTGACAATAGTGGCAATGGGGGTTCAACCAGCTATGAAACAGATTGTGGGATGAATAATTTCCTGTGCTGCTGGAATCTGAAAGCAGGGCTAGAAGGTGAGATGGTAGCCTGGCAGACTTATGGGTAAGCACTGTACATGGGAACATGCTACTACAACAAACCTTACTCGAACAGACACATAAGATCTCTGAGTAATACACATGTGAGAATAAATATGAATGTCTTAATGAGATTTGAATTTAATTTAATTTAATTTGTTTTCTGCCCATCCTTGCAGCTCATCCAGAGTTTTTAGAGCTGGGGCTAGTACAGTATATTCAGTAGTCTGCAGTTTGAGAAATAGATTGCACCTGTGAAATGCGAACGTTTGGGACAGTACAGTTATTGTTCAGGGTGTGGAAAATGCTTACATAAGAAGCAAGTTCTCTACTGGAGGCAAATGTGCCATTTTTGTGTGTCTACAGGCCATAAATGATAATCAGTAACTGTTAAACTAAGTTTTACCTATATATTCTTTTACAGTTTTTTGTAAAAGGAATGCAAGTCTGAATTCTTGATACTATGAATGAAATATTATATAGGAAAATTAAGGATGATAGACTGAATCAATAAATTATCCTTTTCAAAAGACTGCATTTTTGTCAGGTGTGATGCAAAACTATTCTCCCAGTGTTTTTCATACAATATTTGATGATTTATCCCTTTAAATCCATTTACAAGTATGCAAAACACATTAATTGTGCTTACAGAACTACACATTGTAGCTCTTAGAACAACACAGTGGGCTTAGAACCATGTTCAGAACTTCTTTTCCAGATTCCCCAGCAGGATGATTCAGAGCTTCTAAATTTTATATTTTGGATGTCCATAAAAGCAATGGAAAGAGATAAGTAAGGATTAGAACACTAATTCTCTAGCTGAAGGTGACTGCCCACTGAGCAATACTCACTTTTTTGTAAGGTAACAGAAGAGTAAAGGCAGATCCCACTGATCCCAATAAGTTTGATGGCTGAAATACCTCTGAAGTGAGAAACTTGCTTACAGTTTCTGTGTGTCCCAAAGAAGATCAGATCTACATATTTGAATACAAATCCACTCCCAGGGAGTTTGTAAATAATCTTCTGGCTACACTCTGTTGAAATCAGGTTAACAAGCAGCCAAGAGCATTGGCACCAAAATGTGTACCAAAAGAAGGAACCTGATTGTGTAAGCGAGTGGTAAACTGGCAGGTATGTAGGAATCTGAGCTCCAGCCCTGTCACAGTAATTTTTCTAGAGATTATTCAACATAAAATGCAGAAACAATCGTGGCAGCAAAGACTGGAATGAGAGGTTTCTCCTTTGCTTCCTCCATCTGAAGAATCTTGCTTTGTCCCTTTAGCTCCCTGGAACAGCAGTGTCAACAGGGATGGTCTCCTGATCTGTCAAGCTTTTAGCCTACGGATATGTGTCTCTCCTGGGAGCTGAGAAATACCAATGGAAACCTCTTCAGACAGTGAGAGGTCTACAGTGCAAGTTTGCCATTAAATAATGGTTGAGACAATTGTTTAATAACTCTCACCTCCTTTTCAAAGAATGGGTTTTTCTTTGCTTAAAGGCTGCTGGAATCAGGAGAAGGCTTAATTTGTAAATTTCTGTTTCACTTAAACATGTATCTCGGAGTTTCAGGGAGGTAATTAACCCCAAGGGGAAACAAATTTCATAAGCGCATCTCAATGCTTTTTATTCTATAGCTTATGCATTACCTCTGCTCAGCTTGTGTTGTGAGACACATTACACTTCATGGTACCTCCTGTGCAATGTGCAGGAGCTGTAAGCCTGTGAACCTGTCCTGGGGATACTACCTCAGGCATTAAGGAAGAACAAAGCTGGATATGTGCCTTGTGGATCTGCACATGCATTGTACATCATCATCAAACAAAATTCAGCTATATATCATTCTTTTTCAAAAGGAAAGTAGTTTAAAAATTTGAAATTGGTGAAGCAGCTCAGCAGAAATAAAGCAGTATTGTTCACAAAGGTATCTGAGTTGGAGCATGTTTATATATTTCTGGAAGTCAAACTCAGACTTGAATTTAAGTTAGCCCTCAAACCTCAATGTTCAGCTTTAGTCTTGTTTTATTATTTCCTGCAACCATTGCTAGTGCCTTTCCCCTGAATCAAAGATGGATCAAAGATGGAGTAATGAAAGCGAAAGTCCTAACCAGCTGGAAACCTCATTTGCTCTTTGCAGTTTACCACAGGGAAATGCTGGAGGGATTAAAATGCTATCAAGGACTGTAAATACATGTTAAGATTACCCTGAAGCAATCCAACAATACTCATCAATAAAGTCTTCTGTCACCATATGGACACATTGATGAAATATGTTCCAAAGTACCGTTTGGGAAAAACAGAAATAAGACCAAAGAAAATAGTATAGAAATATGCATTAATAATGTGATAAACTGTAAAGGAATACAAATAACCAAATGTAGAAGGTAGAATCTGTCGGGATCAAAATCAGAAAAGCACATTTTACAGGGAAATGCCTGGGGTCTGTTATATGATCAGTTTCAAGTAAAAATAAAAACTTCTACAATCTTGCTAAAGAAATAATTCCTGTAGTATTTGTACGCTTAATGGGACTTTCTACTTTGAAGAATATGGAGAACATCAGTTATTTGTGTGACAATGTACTCATGAGAACTGATCCTCTTTCAAACTTCATTCTAGAAAGTAGTGTGAGCTTCAGTGAAGATCTGATGATAGACACTAAAATTGAGTGTCACAAGCTGATTCAATTAAATGGAAAATAAATAAACAGAATGCTCAAGCTAAAGCTTTTTTTCACAAGAAGAAATCTGTAGCTAAGGGTTTGAGTCCAAGGACTGACAAAAAGTGCTTTAATTTCCATCCTTTTACCTACCATCAGTCAGATTCTTATCCCTTGCCTCTCCACCTCTGCATAGAAGTTGGAGATATTGTCACTTGTGCCTTTTAAGCTGATAATTTATTTTGTTCTAAACTGGATTTGTAAAATGACATGATTAGAAAAAAAAAAAATCATTTTCTTGTAAGAAGACTCACTCAAATCAGCTGGGGTCAGGTTGCTCAGAGGTTTAGCTGTAACATGGGATGTGGAATTTCTTTCAAGCTGAATACGAAACTTTGTGATGCTTGCAGCACACGTCAAGAAGAAAACACACTGAGGCTCCATGTCTCCACAAATGAAAAGCAATTCCATACAGATTTTTAGAAATAAATAAGAGCCTAAAAGAACTAACGAGAAAATATAGTGTAATGAGGAAAGTTGAGCTACATCTTGCAAACTGCAAAGAACCACAAAATGTTCATTCAAAAGCCATAAAAACCAAATGAAACAGGAAAGAAATAGAGCTGGTTCTACACCAAGAATGAAGTTGATAATGTATGTACGATGCCCAGGCAAATGACTATTTTGTCTTGATTTTCAGCAACACTGTTTTTTTTAAAGTATTGGACTCTTACTGGGAATAAGGCTACAGAAATAGAATTCCTGAATTTGAGGTACAAACACAAGAGCATTGCATTCTGTAATCTCTCAATCCTGAAAGAAGTAGCAAGTGAAATTACTACTCTGATAGTTGTGATTTTTAGTAAATCCCTAATTCTGGGATTTATGCTACATGACCATAGTATAGGACCCATTCATTTTATATCAGGTTTTTGAACAAAGTTTAAAGAAAACAAGCTTCAGTGGATACGGTCAGAGTTAAGCGAGTCCCTAAGCCAGAAACCTAAACACAGTGTAAGCTTTGCCTTACCAAGATCCTGATCAGAATTCTATGTCATGAGCCCACCTTTAATTTAAATTGATCTCAACAAGGGTTTACAAAGGAAGGGGGCAAGTAAGGCCAGTGTGGCTAATTAAGGAGTAAGAAGGAATAAATCAATATGCATGAAATGCTCACAAACCAAGCACTGCTCAGTAGAGAAAGAAGGCAGTGTGACCACAGTGAAGACAGAAGCTATTTTAGGAAAAGAGAAGTAAAAAATAATCTTTTAAATGGACACAGCTAAACAATATTTTAAAGCTTATAAACATGTTGGCTATGATTAGTGTCCTCTGGGACAATGGTTTAGAGCTCATTATCCTGTATTTGTCATAAAACACTTCCTAAGACATTTTTTGTTTATGCCTGTTGGCTAGTTTTTCAATATTTTAAAGTCTATGCCAGGTTCCTAGAGCTGTTAAGCCTTTTTCTGAACACTCTTCAACTAGGTCACGGAAGAGGTTAAAGATGAGATTAATAACTAACTCCCCACACCACTGTCCTTCTGAGCACTCACTGTCCCTGATTTGGATCCTGTAGGAAACTTTCTGACTGACCAGGAACATGCCTAGTGAAGCTGGGAAGCTCTGAACTGTGAGATTTCTAGGTTGCTTTTTTTTGGATATGAACGTCTGCATTCTACATTAAAGTTAAACAGCAAGGATATAAAATGTCATTTGCAGTGTTAAACATAGAGTTTGGGTTTAAAATAGCAATCCTCAAATGCTCTTTGTGAGCTGATAGAGAACTGTAGGAAAAACTCATAACTAAAAAATACATTTAAATAAGCAAAATAATGAGTAATATCAATGTTTTCAGACATTGAATTAATTTCTATCTCTTTGTTCAAAATTTAAACTCCCCAGGAACTCCCATCATCCCTCAGACCATTCATTTCAGCCTAGTTTGGCAACCCTCAGATGTCTGAAAGGTACTTTGAAGTACTTACTATATCAACTTCCTTTTATCTAATGATAGCTGACCATATTATGTACTTCCCAGCATAATTCAAAGCACATCCTTAGCAATAATGATAGTTTAAGGATGTGCTAAACTGTAGTGATTTGTGTCTAATGTTGTGCCAGCAGTGAACAGTCAAGGTTCAATGGACCCCTAACTGCTCTTCCTCTCTAGCCATGCTTTCTTGTTAATGTAGGTAAAAAGCACGCTACAAGGTAGCCTAGTTTAAAAAAAAAGTTAAAAGCTGTCCTATGAAATTATCTGCTAGTCACATTTCCACTTCTATCAGCCAGTTATGCTGATCTTCCATTCCTTCATTTTCTAAAATAACAGTCTGTTTAAAACTAGAGGCTAGTATACTCAATACCATAAACGGCAGCTTTTCCATTTCTTCAGTAAAAAGCATTCTTTACAAACATCCTATTTTCGTATATTGCAGATCACTGTTTGGTGTATGGTCTAGTTCTTTGCTGTTTCTTGTTCCTGTTTCTATGATGTTAACTCCAGTAATTTATCCATTAAGGAGATATGAGACAAGTATTAAAGAAATTAGTTGAAAATATCCAGATAAAACTTTTCCACATATTCTCAAGGTATAGCTAATGTCATCCTTTAGTGACAGCTATTACTGAGAGAGAGATTGTAATATCTTTGGTAACCATACTGCATTTCCTCTTCTTGCCTCCTTCCTAGAGACTGTGGTAATGGGCTGTAACTTGTATATGCCATTTATTGCCATTCTTGTCTTTCCACTTTATTACAGGCAACCCAGTTGTATGCTAGCTGCAGGGATCAGCTCTGGAACTTCACAAAAGATATGAGCCTCAGTTGACCGAGTTAGATGATCCATCAGTGTTCGCTGTATCTAAGGAAGGACCAACTGTAATCCAGCGAGGTCAGATCGCTATCCTAAAAATTTTGCTACTGATAAAATTTGCTTTCACTCATTTAATTAATTCTGTTCACTTTCCTGGGATGTCTAGATGTAAAAGAAAACAGAATTTGATTCTTGCTTTTGTTTTACAAGTCAGGTTCCATATCTGTTCTCTTTAAGATATTATTCCATAAAAGACAAGAGCAAGGTCCAAGTTCTACACACCAGAGAGCTATTTAAAACCACAGAATTAGATTTTACCCTAAGGAGGGTTGATGTATTACTAGCATGGACAAGACTTGCCTAGCTACAGATGACTAAAATAGAAGCATTTGCATAAAAATGAAAAAAGGCTTGGAAAATGGAAAGAAAGAGAATAATAGAATGGCTTAGGTTGGAAGGGACCTTAAAGATCATCTACTTCCAATCCCCCTGCCACCGGCAGGGAATGATAACCATTTTTTTTTCCTGTCATTATACTTACACTTAGCCACTTTGCCAATTTAAAGAATTAAATAGCATAATACGTGTCTGAAAACATTGGTTAGTTCTTAGTAAAGGTCAGGTGTTTACTAACTTTATATTATATACCATGCTTCTTGAAACATGAAAGGAGGCATATACATATATATTGTTCATATTACTTTTTTATCCTTTTTTTTTTTTACCATTATGGGCATAATTCCCTGCCAGTTACCTCTCAGTGCCACCTTTAACTCCCTGTGCTAATGACACGCTTTTGGGAAGTACACTCTGAAGCAAACATTACAGTTGGCAGAGATGAGATTATTTTTCCTCCAGTACTTCATCTGAACAGTAGCTGTTTCTTGACATGAAAATTTGCATGGCTAAGCACAAAGCATTGCCTCTGCTGATAAACCAAGCACGAATCTAAAGAATAAAAATAATCACAGGTTTACAGGCATGTTGAATATATTTCTAATATTTTCCCAACTGTTCATTTTGCACTTATTTTATTTTTTCTTCCTTGTATTTCATTTTTTTTTTTAAGAGTTTTTCATTGTAGGTAGTGCTTTACCTTCAGGGAACTGGCAGATGGCAGATCCTTTCAAAGGCATTATCAACCATGGATATGTTTAAATTTGTGCAAAACACCCAAATTATTGACCATTTTCTCCACCTACTTACAGTAAAAATTATTTCAGGACTCAGGAGTAGTACAAGTTGACTGTATTGGGCACCCATTCAAGCCTCATGCTAGGGTAGAACATTTTTTCTGCCTATCTTTAAGCAATTAACAAAGGCATTTAAGTTCAAAAGACAGATTCTTCAGATTCTTTCTGTGATCAGGGAAGGCTTCCAGACAAGTCTGTCTAAGATTTCGGTTCTCTGGAGACATTTCCACCTTGCTCTCTCTTTCCTCTCTGGCCCTACAAGGATGACAATCCTGACTTGGATGTCTCAGTTCAACATATAAATTATTTTGGACAAATGTGGCCATTATACCATAGATAGTAAAGCATATGTCAAGAGGAGCTCATCTGTTAAATAGGATCTAGCATCTGTGCTCTGTCTTTAGAAACATATAGGTTAAATTATTCTGCCACCCATCCTATGGGTATCTAGCATTTGGTGTGGAGCCAAAGGACTTGCTGAATTACCTGTCCAGAGGGTCTCCTGCTAATCCTTACAAAGTTGGGACCACGTAAGCAATGAACCAGTTTTTGTATTGCATTCAATTTCTGATTACTAGGAATGCTAGTATTATTAAGACAAACAACTCAGGAGAGTTTCATGACAGTGGACTCTTCCTAGTGCCCATGCTCTAGACGTTGCTTTTATTCTTACTCTCCCACTAGCAAGTGCCTACATGGCCTTCAGGCAGACAGGTTTCTCAGGGTTTGTCTGCTGATGGATTGTGAGGCTAGTTCATAGCTAGTGTGGCTACCATTAGACATATGGCCTCGTGGCTTAGGCTCCCAGGGAGAAGTCCAGTTTAGCAGATTATTTTTCAGTTTGTTGTCACTCGTGGGTTCAACTCTTGTTGAGTTACTGAGGGTACAATTCAAGCTGTCTACAGTTGGGTCATCATCAGGTCGTCTAAAAGTGCTAATTGCTGATCCACCAGAAAAACATGGCTCCTCAGAAGAATTTCAAATTATCAGAAAGTGAAAAATTGATTGAATTTAACTATCATCAAACTTGCAAGGGTTTTCTTGCATCATGACTAATCATAGGAAATCATGAGAGTCACATAGATATTCCATGGACTAGAAGGCGTTACTGGTTGCTGTGAATGGGTCTATGATCAACAGAAAATAACAAACTCAGTTTAAACAAAACAGTGTCTAGTTCAGCCTTCTTCTATCTTAAATATGTGTAGTAAGTAAAACTGTCATAGATTGACAGCTTTAAAAATTAAGAAGACAACTCTTAAAGAACTTAGACAAATTTTGAGAAGTTTCCCTTTGAGTGGTTGCAACTGAAGAGATGTGCAGACTGTTAGGAAGAATAAGGAGAAAAAGACAGGATGAAAAGCAGTCATGAACCTGGTTCTAAGAAGGAAGCTCTGTGGGTGCAAAACTGACTGAGAAAAATGAGTGGAGGAAACTAAAAGCAAGGTCCTGTTCCTCTTGTGCTCAGGGAAAACAGGCTTTGTGTGTAGAATGAAGAAGAATCTCATTTTTATCATTCATTTCTTCTCAAAATGGAGACAGTCATGGGAGTTCCTGTCTACTGACTAACAGCTCAAAAAAGTAATGAATAATGGAAATCACAGAACTCTCACTAGGCTGTCTAGGAAATCAGTTCTGTAAAAATACTTGATCAGTGGAGTCAGTCAGTGGAGAAAGCAAATTATTCAGCACATACTAACAGATGTGTTACTGCTTGATTCTTCTTTTTGAAATACAATCCTGCTGCAGGTGGGAGAATTACAAGGGTTGCTTTTTATCATACTTAAATGACATAAGCTTAGTTATGAAGTTAGATCCCCTCAGATTAAGAGACCTTTTTTCCTCCAACACTAGCATCTTAACTATCAGCTACCTTAACTACTTACCATTCTCAGATGCTGCTTATGTATTCACAGGGATCTGAAAGCTAATTTTTCTGTATGTCAGTACAAATGGAAGATTAGGTCCATTCCTAGGCAGAATAGGTAAAAATAAATCTACACTGGTTGTATCTTCAAAATGTTGTGACATTACATCTGTGTTACCAAAGTAACAATGTCCAGGTTCATTTTCCAGTCCTGAGGAAAACCGGCAGTTTGGCTACATCCATATTACTGAACTGTCTCTAAGACAGGAAGTTTCATTATTCATAGACTCTGTTGAGAATCTTCCCTTGTCTATGCTACCTCCTGAATTATTCCCATCAATCGTTTGGCAAAAGAGTTATTTAGTGGGGTTGAAAACCATGTCAAGAACAATTTTAGCAGCTTTGTATCGTGGGCACTCAAGTTCTAGGCCTAGACTCCTGTATTGGCACTAAAGACAGTTGCAATAGTTTTTGTCATGGAGATTTTAGATGAGATCTTTCTTTGATTTTTAACCAATAGTTTGCTGTTTTGAGCCTGTATCCTCATGTACAGAATAGTTTGTGGTTTTTTCCAAATTAAATGGAGTAATGTTGCATCTGAGATGTGTCTGCTATTAGCATATTGGAAACCTTCGAAATTCTTCTCAAACTAAACATTTTGTAAGCTTCCCATGAGTTGTTGGTACCTTCTTAAATCTTTGTACTTTATCTAAGCATCTATAATCTGAGGAGAGATGTTATCGTCTAACACAAAAACACTGTGGGTTGTGAATTTTTGCTGTCAGCCTAAAATATAATCACTTCGAGTTCCTTTCCTTTTTTTTTTCAATCTTTGTTGTCTCTTTTATAAATAATCATTCATAAAATAAAAAAAAATAGAAGGTTTATTTTCTTATTCATTACACATAATATGTCCGTCACTTGCACCCATGCAAGTATGCTCATTTTTCAGGCTCTGCAGGCTGTTGCTTTAAGGAAGGTGAAGTGAGGGGGAGTAAATCTCAGAGTGCTAAATGTAGTATGTATAACCTTCTAGTGCCTAGAGCTATCCATTTTATTTTGAAGACAGGACTGTTAACATAACTCTGGCATCTTTCTGGAAATGAAGAATCAGGGGTAAAAAAACCTTTTTAACAGTTTAAATGAATCTAAAATTGAGCCATATTTTCTTTGCCGATGCTTTCTTTTTTTTTTCTTTTTTTTTTTCCATAGGGTATTCCTTATAAATTTTATCACCGAAAGTTTTATAGCCCAGAACTAAGCACATGACTAGAATCAGCACCATCTCCATCTGTACCAGTACGTAAGGTGAGACCCCCCATGGCTGTTTGTTTTAGCTCACATCTTTGTAAGCAGTAAACTACAATCATTTAACTAATTTGATAACAGTCCTTCATTTCCAGCAAGCAATTTAAATGCAAAAAATACATGGGTTATAGCACAGATTATAGTATTCCTTCCTTATAGTTGAAACTACTGCCAAACTAATTTTCTGAAGTGGCTTCCCAGAAACTTCATGCTTTCCCTTGTGTCACCTAAGAAAAATCTCTGGAATGCTTAGATAGGATTCAAAACCAAGTGGCTTTAAGTCAAGACATTTAGAAAATTTCCTGATTTTTTAAGAAGCATTTTAAGGACACTGCTGGGAGAAAAAAGTAGTTCCTTGTACTTAAATATCCCCACTGGCACATTTCCGCAGGTCTAGTCTCTGGCTTTGAACAGGCCTTGAGACTGTGAGAAAGTGGAATAACTTAGAATCACCCTAAACTATCTCTTGCTCTAAGAACATTGCCAAAATACTCCATAACAGAAATCATTGAGTTATAGCAGTCAATCTGTCTAGTCATGCTCATGCATCCAAGGAAATATTAATGTGATGCCATGCCACATGCCTTTCTTCAAACACAAATAATTCTTGGCTTTTCACTGAGAACAACATCAAGCTTCCAGGAACCACTAACTGGCAGGAGTTGTATACATTCAGACTATGCCTGGGTTTATACCAGTGAATTGAAATACATGGGTGCCCTGATTTGAAGAGTAAAAGAGTTAAGTAGTATCAATGCAATTGCTAGAAAATTGTGTCTGGAATACTAATTTATTAGCATAGACATAGCTTCACTGTCATGATAAATACCACTTATTGACTCAGATGGAAGCTCCCACGAGGGGCTGAGAGCTGTTGGCAATGATAGTTGGCTGCCTGCCTTGAAGCACAGTGGGTTTCTGTACCAGCCCTTATGATGTGTTAAATTTAAACATCACTCCTGTGAGCACCCGACCTAGACATGGCTAAGTGACTTCCCCATGTTCCAAGGAGCCAAACTGAGCCTGAGAGAAACCTTAATAGGTGCTGATTAAGAGCAGCGTCTGTTCAAGCCTTTCCAGTAGCCTCCCTTGTGTATCCAGTACACGGAATGGAGGCTTGGATTAACAGCTGAAATAACAGGGCTCACAGTCGTAGCTCTGCTGTGATCCACTGCTTAAAGGAAGAACATACTTTCAGATGTAAAGAATATATTAAAATGCTTAGGCTTGTGAATGACTTTTTTTAACCAGCCGCATTGCCACACTGGTCACAGTCCTGTAGTTCTGAGGTGCAAAGGTCTGGTGTGTAAGAGACAAGGTTTGGAATCAGGAGACATGAGTTTGATTTCTATCAGTGTGAATTATTTTCTTTGGGCCATTAGAAAGGTCTGCATATCTCTGATTTCCTGTTCGCACTTCCACATTTTTCTTTCTTGTCTGTTCCCACAATAAACTCTTCAAAGTTGGCCATTTTTTAAACTCCATTTCTTTATGTTTTCTAGGCTACTGTGGTTTTTTTAAAAAGATCTCCATATTTTGGAATAAGATCAAGGAAGTTTGTTCTAACTTTCAGAGGCTTTTATTGATTTATAACTGCTATGATTTATTACCTGCACAGCCTGATTTAATTTGACTAAAAACTCAGTCCAAACATAATACATATAGCACTTGTCAGAGAAAACATCAAAGGTACTTCTCTTCCTAAGAAAATGCATCCTAACTAAGAAAACCAAGTGTGTTCCAACAGGAAATAAATACTGAACACAACATCCTGTGGTATGGGTGGCAGGACGTGCAGCTGGAATCCACAGGAGAGGTATCCAACAGCTCCCTGCTTACTTTTCAGCTCCTTCAGCAAGATGTAGGCCATGGTTCAACCATCATCAGCCCAAAATCTGTGTGCTGCTGGGTCCCTTGGTAGTACCATCTACACCCAGATGAGAAATAAGGACATTAATGTAGTTCTGATTGTTCATAGAAAACATACAATGGGTTGTTTAGTAAAGCTTTATGCCAGCTGCGAAGAATTGATTCCTGGTGTAGCTTAAAATCTCATCAAAAAATTATGAACCTATTTGTACTAGAAATGTTCATATAGGTTAAGCTTTTCACATCAGGTGACTATGATCATTTTTAACTTGTCCAGTCCTGAAAGCAGATTTGCCATCATGTTGAGCCAAATGAGAAGAAAATAACAACGAAGGTGGAAATGGGGATGGGCTACTTGGGAGAATATAGATATTGTGTAAACATGTAGGGGGGGAGTCAGGAAAGCCAGAGGTTACCTGGAGCTGAAACTACTGAGGTCTGTGTAAAAAAGGAGAGTTTCTTAATGTAAAGCAGCAGCAGCAGAAGGGAAAGCAAGGAAAATGTGGGTAGTGGCAAAACGACATAGAAAGGACAAAAGTATTCAATAAAAATTTTCTCTTATTCTTTACTGGGAAGGTCTGCTCTTAGGCCCTTGCATCTAGTAGCAGAGGATGTGAGAATGAACACTACTTATAGCAGAGGAAGTTAAGGAACACTTAAGCAAATTCAGCTCTGTGGGTTGGGATGAATCCACAGATGAAGAAGAAACTGGCTAATTTCATTGACAAGCCTTTCTCTGTCATCTTTAAAAAGTCATTACAATCAGGGAAGATTTCTGCTGACTCCAAAAATGAAAATGTCGTATCCATCTTCAAGAAGTGCAACAAGGAGGATCCAGGGACAAACCAACAAGCCAGGAACCTTCTTCTGATCGCACCAGTTCACATTGGCATGGCTCATGTTGGCACAGATGAACTCTTTTCTTGGAAAACGGGTGGTGTCCTGAAAACCATGTGCTAGAAATGGTTCCTGCCCTATTTTAACCTCCAAACCATACTCAGGCATTGCTTAGGTTTTGTTTAGTTTATGATACAGATATAGCCAGTACCAGCAGAGATGTAGAAGAGACCCAAAGCTGAGTGCAAAGAAGTGTTGATGCAGCTAGCCTGTGACATGTAAACTCAGGATCAGAGAACAGACCCTGGCCCTGTTTAATTGAAATTACAGTTGTATTCAGCACTTCACTTATCAGTTAAACACATGCATAGGCACTCCGGGGACAACCACGTGGACAATCAGGTTGCAAATGCTTTGCTCATCTGAAGTCAACTTCCACTCTAAGCAACAGAACTATTTCTGAAACCGGCCAAAGACTATTTTGCAGAACACGTGGAGTAGAGTTGAACAACTGAAAGGGTGCTACCCATTGCTCTGTGGTACATCCATATGTGTGTGATATATTTTCCAGAAGCCTGTTCAGGCAGCAATTTATTCCAAAAATAGAAATATTTTGTTTGAGTACTGCAGTTTTGAGTACTTTGTTAATCTTTGATAACTCATATTTGATTTTACATATTTATTTTATTTATTACTGCTTAATAAATGTTTTTCTTGCAATAAAAATACAAACAGAAGTCAACAGAGATAATTGCAAGTTTTCAAAAATAGTATAAGTTCTGATATAAAGTGAAACTTCCTCAGCATTCAAGTTTGGTATTGTTGCTTAAATGTGAGTAATTTTTGTTGTTGTTTTTAAACTGTCTGTGAATGAATGTCCAGAAAAACACTGTTCACAGGTCAAATCTAAAACCTAAGTTCAAAAACTGGTCACTAGGAGAGTCATAGAAAAATAATTTAGTATATAATAACAGAAAATATTACACCTTGTAGAACAGCAAAGAAGCTGTGCTTCTTTGGGCATGGGGAATGCCAACATATGAAGAAAACAAATGATCAACAAACCATTTATGTAGGAAATGCACATCAGCACTACAGGCTAAAAGCAGAAGTACTGAAAGTCACAAGATAATACAGTACGTTATTACAGCAATACAGTACAACACAACCCAGGGTATTGTCAACACCACACTGCAATGCTGCTTGCAATGGTATTAATAGAAAAAGGATGCATTTGGCTGCCAGGTAAAGTGTATTCCCTCTTGACTGTAGCACTCCTGACAGAGTGGAAAAGTATGATCTGACTAATCTGTCTCTAGTAAAGTGAAGGAATCATTTTTGGATGATGAATTAAATACTAGTTTCCCAGGAGGCAGATTGATGCACAGGAGGCAGTGTTAGTCCTCTTCTCTGGAGCATTGCTTGCTGTCCAGTGCGCTCTCAACCTACAACACTAAGCTCTGTCAATGGATCTGGAAATAGGAAACCTGTCTGTGTAAATGTCTAGAATTGCTGAAGAGTAATTTAAGACAGTTTCCAGGTTACTTACACTAGCCTCTCATATTCTCTGTAGAAGGAGAGCTGAGTAAGACCCGGGCTCGACTGTAATCATCCATCTTTGCTGTTATTTTGTAACAGTAGATGTATAGTTTATCTGGGGACAATTTGTGTACTTACAATAAGTTGGGTTTGCAGAGAAAAGACATTTAGCTGGTTATAACTTGCAGCTTATTGCATTCATTGAACAGATTTCATAATGTGTTAACCTATGAGCAATAAGATGTCAGGTAGTTTACTTTTCCATGGGGAATTTAAGAAATATCACCTCATTTTTAACATAGGAAAGCTAAGCCAAACCTTTTGTTACAGCGACAAGCGTGGATATTCTTGTTATCTCTACAAATGATGAGACCTTCTAAAGGTAAATAATTTTTTTACTTTAATGAGTTCTACAGTCCATTTTTGCCTTGTTGGAAGAAAAGCTGTTGGTTCTATTCTGTATTTCCCACTTCTGATTTCATTCAGTGATTCCTTCTTCTGCCATGAGTTAGAGAGAACAGAAATATGTGGTTTGCTTTGCTCTTGCTGTTCATTTTTTGGCACATTTTTACTGATATTCTTTCTGATTTGTTTCCTGAGGCAAAACATCCCAATTTTTCAACTTCTTTTCAAAGACATTCTCATTGTCTTTGTCATTCTTGCTGCCTTTTTACAAAGATCTTCAAAACCTGCTGTTTCATCTATGAATGATAGATTGACTAGCATATCCAACAGTATTGCTGTTAACACCACTGATCTAGTTAATGACGTTATATTTTTGTATAATTCTCCACTCTGTCCTTTCTCCCTCCACATACATACTAATTAGAGATCTTCAATGAACTTTAACAGCAACGGAACTAAAAATTTGGAGTGCATTTATAGCAGCTCTTTATTCAGTGTAGATTCTCCATCTTGTGGTCCAGCTCACTCTTATTATCTGGCAAGAAGAATGAAAAATTAAGAAAAAATTGTAAGTCTTATAACAGAATACAAATATCTTTACATGGGTTATAAACCAACTCTGTTTAGGTATTTGTAGATGTAAGTGGATATTCTGAAGCCAGAATCACTTGTGGTTATTTTTATACAAAATTAATTATTAAGCAATTTACTAGACATGTATAAACATACAGAATCTTCATGAAATTCATTAAATATAATCCTACTTGCAGTGGCAATGCTAAGAGCTCAGCTGTGCTTGGCGAGAAATGGCTTTTACACCTAGAGTTATAAAAACCAGAAGAAAAAGCCCCTGAAGAAACAGTGGGCAACATCGGAGGCAGCTTAAATATTTAAGGAGGTAGGAAACTTGGAGAAAAGTGAATGATGATTTTTCAAACAATACTTTTCCAAGCTCTGGTGACATTTTGCCATGAGATCTTTAGGTCTTTAATTGAAGATCTTGACTAATCATGATCCAGATGAACTTAAACTGAGACAAGGCTGCCTTATTTAGAAGTTATTCCAGAAATGAAAAATATGCAGCCAATATAATTTTATTTTTCAAAGTAAAGCACTCAGTAAATTAAATTTTACTAACATTGAATTGCATTTGAACAACTCTTTGGGTAGTTTATCTAAAATTTTGGTTGTTTGGAACAAACATGACTTTCATACCCTTGTTTTACAAAAACATGTATGTAGTTACTGTATTTGCTATGTGGCTCTTCTTTGATTCTGTGACATTTATGGTTCTTCTTATGGCTAATTTTACCACCTTTTTGAAACATCCAGACAGAAATACCCAAACAAGCCGAGACTCTGGAAACAACTATACCTGTAGTGAGTTCTTCAGGGCTCTGTACACTTCACTGTACTTTTATGTAACAGGTAAAATCTGTAAACACACAGATTACAAGAAAGGTTGTCTGTGAGTGTAAGTTAAATTGTACACAGAAGAACTGAATATCAGAAATAAGTAATGTCTACTTGATCTTTTATTCAACCTAAATTAAATGCTTACAAGTCCTGAATGTAACAATGACTGAAAGGACTGTTAAACTCAACTAGTCTGTTTATTGACAGCAGTCTATTGTTTCACTTCTTAGTACAAGAAATCTACCTAGAGGTCATTTTGATGAAACTGTATCTCTTTAGGGAACTTTGAAAGCCCTAGTTTGGGTTTTCTTTAGAATAAGAGAGAATTAACAGTACCATGGGGTAAAAGTCTGTTTTATAGCCCAAGATCCTGAAAAAAAAAAAAAAAAAAAAAAAAAGGATTATTTATTTTCACAAATCACTGGAAGAATTGCACAGACTCAGACATTCCCCCAAAAGTGTTGCTGCAAGAGTCCTAAAGCTGCAGGTCTGCTGTGGTCTCCAGGGTCATGCTCATCACTCAATGCACGTTAAGCACTGCATCACACTTCCAACTTCACAGAAAAACAAGTGTTTGTCCTCTTCAATGCTGGTGCCCCAAAATGTAATGGTAATGTGAGAGATTATAATAATTTGTTTATACATATGACTTTAAGAGCTTACAACTTGCTTATAAACACAGGAAAAAACAAGGAAGGTTCCTGTGCTGAAGGGTTTCCAGTCTGTTGGTCCAAATCAAGAATCGTGTCTGTATTGGCACATGTCTGAGTCCATTCAGGGTCCTGCCAACCCCAATGAGGTGCTGCACAATAGATGGGTAAGTTTGCATGTACCTCATCACAGGTCTTCCACAATTACCTTTGCTGGGAGCAGAGATGGTCCTTAAATGACTTCACCCTCCTCCCCTCCATAGATAATAGGCTCATCCTGCAAAGTACACACACATATCTTTATTTTAAATCATAGATGTAAAAAGATTTTAATAGTAGACTGAAATATAATTAGCTGAGGCTCAAAAGCTGTCAAGTGGCAAAGTGGAGAGAAAAATCTGTCCTTAGTCATAAGGACCAGTATTCTCAGGAATGAGAATTGACACTAGATTTGACTCATAAAATGCAAGGTGACTTGACTGAGATATGAAAATATCAGCTTAATTCACTGAAAGGCTCATCTGATATTCAGGCTAGGCTAATTTCTGCTGTACAAAGTTGATCTGTATCTAGGCTTTTTAACAATTCCTTCCCTTTTTGGTATTTTGGGGGTTATTTTGTTATTTTTTCTTCTTTTTGCAAGCTTAATTATTGGTTTATGGTGTTTAACAGAGTAAGTATCTGAGCCAGCCACTGTCTAATAGGACATCGGATAATGAATAATACTGTCAATATTCTTTCATGCACAGTCAGGCAAAGTAAGACTTACTGAAATATGCAACGGACAGTAAGACATGAACACAATATTCAGTAGCTGGGGAGCTGGAGAAGACCACTAAAAGTTCTAGCTTTAGTGATTCTGTAGCAGAGATAAGTTCTGGGGTTTTTTGGGGGTTTTTTGGCCTGACATCATCATAGGATCTGAACAATCAAGGTCTTCATTGATTTGGTGTTCAGTTTCAGACTTCTTGATAACAATCTCCGTAGTAGATTTATATTTTGTAGATGCAGCAGCAAACAGCAGAATAAAAACAAATAAGTGCAGGCTATGCTGGCACAACAGTACAGCTTCACCCCATAGACTGAAAAATTAGAAACCAAGAGGGGTCAGATCAAAGCATGTAAGAAATTCTTTGTTTTCTTCAGAAGTTATATGCCATCATCTCTTTAATTTCTGATGCAGAAAGCATGTTTTTCTGTGTCCAGAAGCCTTAGAACAATTAGGGAAATTACTACAAAGTTCCTCCTTCTCCTCTGACCTTGGTGTTTGCAGAGTTGTTTCTCTCACACATTCCCGCTCCTCTCTTGTGACTGGCACTGGTGTTGTGCAGTTGGTTTTTTTACCCCTTCTTAAATATGTTACCCAGAGGGCTACCACCGTCTCTGACCGGCTTAACCTTGGCCAGCAATGGGTCCATCTTGGAGCCAGCTGGCTTTGGCTCTATCGGACATGGGGGAAACTTCTGGCTGCTTCTCACAGAAGCCACCCCGGTAGTCACCCCAAGGCCAAAGCCTTGCCATGCAAACCCAATGCAACAACAAGTACTAAAGGAATCAAAATCCTAATTTGTCAGCCTAGTAACTAGAATAGGTGACCTCCAGATAAAAACAATACAGGAGACATGAAAGGTATCAAACACGTAGTCAGACTTTAATAGCTCCTGCAATGTGTTTTGAAACACTGGACTGGTAAGTTCATTTTGTACACTTTGCAATTTGATGTAATAGAGGTAGCAGACACGTGAATACACATAATAGAAAAGAATCATCATGGTTTTTGAAGACGGAAGGTGCACATCACATATCTATTATTTGTCCCTTAAATTTTATTAAGTATACTTGTGTTTTTAAAATGTTTTGTACTTTCAGGGTCTTTGAAATACTCTTTATGAAGCTATATTATCATCTTATAGGTTCTCTTGTGGTTAATAACAGGTTCAAGGGGAGAAGAAAAAACAGTAGAAATAAATAAATATTTATGAAAATGGAAAAAGTTTCTAGTAGAAATCTATTACTAGATCCAGAGACCTACACTGGACTTCTGTTAGGAAAAGAGCATGAATATAAAAGGTGATAAATTTTTCTGATGATGCTAAGTTGAATAAAAAAATAAAACAGTTGCTGAAATGGAGATCCTTTCAAGGACTTGGCTGAGGAAAAGAACATCACAAGTGGTATGGAAAAAGTGGAAAGGGAAATATTCTAACTTTTACAATATATGAACAACAAAACAAATACAATCGTGCAGCAACATTTTTAAAGGTAGCAAAGGGGGAACACTATAACAAACCATAGAAATCATTGCTTCTAGTTACAGTGGAAGCCAGAGGTTCAAATGGGTTCAGAAAACAGTTAAGCAAAATTGTTGAGGAAAGAATGCAAAGACCTATTTACTAACCAGACATGATAGTTTGCTTCAGGAAGCTGCTAACTTGCAGATTGCTCAAAGACGGGAAGTTGTAATGATGGAAAGTATCATTGCAAACTTGCCTTACCTTTATGTTCCCCTCTACACGTCTATTCCTGGCCACTGTCAGAGATGTAACACTGATCAGAGGGATCTTTGACCTCATGCAGTATGAGCTTCTTTTCTGAGGGATTAGAGCATAAAGTAAGAAACAGGCTGATGAAAGAAATAGGACAATATAGTGCTTCTGGTCTGATCTTATATCAGTGGGTCAGTGAGCCTGAATACAGAAAATACAGGTCACAGCCTGGAATAGAGGTCGGTGTCATTTAGGTTTCATATCCTGAAAGTGATGCATCACTTAAAACCATCTTTGTCACTGTCTTACTTCCCATTCTTAATCTATCTTCTCTGCTTAAAGTGTACATTCGGCAGAATAGAGATTGTTCCTTGCTGCATGTTGTAAGGGGCAGATCCAGAGATCTAATCATGAAAACCTTTACTATAAATAATACAATGTTTTGTGATAAATTAATTTGAAAGGCCTTTATTTCCTTTAAAATAACCAAATTCTTTATTGAAAAAACTTTGTGCCTCTTGCTTCTTATTCCTCAAAATAATATGAAAGCATCCATCTTGTATCAGATCACACCAAAGATCCCATGCTGTTTCCATATGGGTCAGGAGCAGATGCTAGGGAAATTAATTTTAAGAAACAGTTTATATTTGGAGTTACATTTTCTCTAGCTTCAGAGCTCTTGAGTGTAATGTTGAATCCAAACTGCTTCATTTGACAGCTTTGATGGACTTGCAATAAATTAGCCTTGGCTTCTACAACAACAAGTTCCAGTATTCACATAAACATGAAGTTAAGAAGATCTTTTTCTTTTTTACTTATTTAAACTTGCTGTCTGAAATTATCATTGGGGACACCTTGTCTTATTAAAAAAAAAAAAAAAAAAAAAAAAAAAGAAGGGTAAACAGACATCCTTCTTTCAGCTTCCATATACAGTTCAGAGACATCTTCGGGAAAGGTGTATTGTAATTTGTTCTATCAAGGTTGGATCTGTGCCCTGATCATGAAATATGTTTGCATTTAAATATTTGTAGACTTTGTGGAGGAGTGGATATTGCAGATGGAACTCATTCATTTTCCTAATCAAAGGCAATTTTTTTTTCTGAACTCCTTTTAATACTTGGCTGTTAGTAAGCAAATGGCCCAAGAAAAGCATGGAGAAGCAGAGTTGGTGTTTGTTTTGTTTATATGACTTGTACCGCCTTGGAGATTATGCCTGTCACACACAGGAATGATGCTAGGCAATTCTGTTCCAGGTTGCACAACAGAATTTTCACCGAGACTCAGATTCTAATATTGTTTTCAGTTCTTCTGAATTTGCACAACTATGCAGTACGTTATTTTCATTTGTATTACAGCAGCATAACTCTACTGACATGAATGAATGTTCTTCTAATTTACAGTAATGTGAATGAGACTAGAATGAGGCTTTTTCACTTTAAATATATTCTGTATTGGTGGATATTAATAATGAAGATTGCATGATGTAACCAACTGCTGATCTTTCTTATCTGATCACTGCTAGAAACAGCAAGTTCTCTTAGCTTGTACTAGTGAGCTAATAAATCAAAAGACAATAGCTGATATTCTGGCTATATTTGAGTAGCGGTACCTTGGCAAGCTCTTGGATTGTTTTTTTCTGAACAGGATCCTGCTTTGTGCACACAAAGAGAAAGATGCCTGAGGCTGACTAAACAAGATTAATTGCTGTATGCTTCTTATGTCACCAGTGGTTCCAAAAATTCAGCATCAGGTTTGAAAAATATCTATGATGTTAAAACTAGGTTCGCTTCTTGAACCTACAGTTTATTAATAAATTAGTGCAAAGACAAGAGGGGGGCTAAAGGAAATGTGGTGCTGCAAATGCATTGTGTGATGGAACATCGCCATGTTCATTTATAAGATTTGCTGATTAATTAGTTCTTTTCACAAACCATACAGTATTAATTTTTCTTTTGTGGCTCTTTACACCTTACTGCCTAGTAGTTACTATCCTTATTATCCTACTGAATTTTATGGTTGTAGAGATTTCCAGTCATGTTTTTTTCTGTAAGTCCTTCTGTCTTGCTCTTAACTTCTCTCTACCTGCTCATTTACTGTCTTCCTCTCTTCATTATTTAGTTGATGGTAGCGCATCTGCTTCTCAGGAACCACTTAGTGCTGCTTCCAGGAAAGCAGCCCTTCCACCCTGAAATACCATTACAGGAGGAAAGATACCAGAGGGGCTTCACAGACAGAATCTGGACCATGACTGAGCAGGATAGCTCAAGTAAACAAACAGTAAATCTGGTGGGTTTCTAATGAACTGTGATGTGGCATATTCCTTAAGAGAGAGAAAGGGGACAGGGAAAAGCTGTTAAATGAGAACAGTGAAAGGAAGACGGGAAGGACATATTCACACAGCGTGTCTCTACTGCCAGTACAGCAGTCAAGTTCTCTTCAGCAGCCGTGCTTATGCAGTTTGCTTCCCAGGAATGAAAGCACCTGTTAAACTGTTCAGCAAAGGCTGAACAGAAACCCTTCAGCTCAGTTGCCCTTTCACACAAGTTTGCAAAAACATAGAAATTCATTCTGCTTTGATAAAAAGTTCCTAACTTAATATGCTATTAGACTAGTATGGAATTAATCCTCTGAATCAAACATTTTAAAATGAAAGGGCTAGTCTCTAAGATATGAAAAAATGCTGCCATTTTTGTGTGATTAATAAAAATGTAAGTCTACAATAGAATTATTATTATGAAGGGGCAAAATGTGTTTGACAAAGCAATAAACATGGATGCTGAAATAGGGTTGGTTTGTTCTCTGTGAATGTCAGTTTCTGTGAGCTATCAGATGAAACAAAGCATAAAATTGTGTTTGATTTATTTTCACATAGTCTAATATCATATAATAAGTGGCATTGAAAGACATAAGGCATATCTCCTAGGGCTGATAATTTCACTTCAGTATTTTTGAATTAGTGATGGAAAGTTATGGATTAGAAGAGATATCAATGTGTGCAAATCTTTTAGCTAAATAAAGTACCAGAAAGTACTCTCCTGAGATAAGAAGGTTAATAGATATAACCTTGAATGTATGCTTCTTTTAAGTGCTAGGTAGCTTGTACACTCTTTGTTTGTAGAAGTTTGTAAAACCACATGTTAAGTAGGTTTTGAACTGAAAAAAAGGTTAAAAAAAAATAAGAATCCCATACTTTTGGGCATTTACTCTTCACTTGCATATGAAAGGAAGAGATTAAAACTGTTGCACTAGTCTTGATGCAAACAGTATAATTAAAAGAAAAGACAAATCATAACTAAAATTCATCAAATGAATCTTTTTTGCTAACGCACTTTCCCAAATTAGAAAGCCAGAGGGAACTACTGTAGTCATCTAGCCTGACCTCTTGCATACTACAGGTCATGCGACTTCTCTGAATTAATTCCCATTTCAGCTAGCACTTATCTTTTCAAAAGGCATTCAGTCTTGATTTTGAAATATACAGTTAAAATGACTCAATTTGAAAAGTATTTCCTCAGTACCAGAGTTTTGTACATGGTGACTATTTTTGCCTAGTCAAGTTTCACTCATACGTGTATATACCTCAATCTGTGTCCACAGGTATACTTATTTAAACCATCAAGGATCACATGAAGCTTTCTGGCTGCAGATTCATGATGAGAGTGTGTGTTTAGCTGCTTACCCCTGATCTTTGGATCACCTGCCAGCTTCTTCAAGGTCGTTGAATGATGAGTGTAACAGAACTGAGAACTGACAGCAGAAACACACAGGCTCAGTGATGATCCTTTTTCTACCATTTCATTCCGAGATCTGTTAGATAGCCCATTTTTAATTTTTTGTAAAATGTGCCATATTGATTTTATACTATCCTGTCTTCCTAATCAGAATGTGCTGTATCAATCAAAGCAGATGTCTTATGGTACTCTAGGAATATCAAATTTATGCAGTTTATCAATCTGCATAATCAATTATTTGTGTCTTTATAAATCAAACTTGTAATCTTGTTGAAAAAATAATGAGCTCTGAGATGTATTTTTCATAAAACCATGTTGCTTGTTAATATTTACAACTTTTTAATTCAATTGCTTACTATTGGTGGGGTAGAAAGAATAAGCATTCTATGTCAAAAAAAGCATTACCTTTTTCAGACTTCATGGCAACTTGGAAGAAAATATTGGAATTATGGACCAACATTTTAACATATGAAACAAGCTGGAGCATGAGTGTAGTTGTCTGTTACTGATCACCAAATGGTCCTGCTCCAAGTCTTTTCACCACTAGCAAGGACCATGACAAGCTCCTTAAATATGTTTCTTTTTGTGTACCAAGTAGACCTGCATTCCCACGTTCTCAGGAAAGTTTAAAATCACTTCCCAAAATTCATACCTCAACTAATATAACCTTAGATGTTTTCATTAGTTGCAGATTGCCTAATCTTTATTTATGATGCTTCCAAAGTCTATCTTTCTAATTTATGTAAGATAGGTGCTGATCCTACCTGTATGTCCAAGTATATGTCACTCTTTAATGTACTCAGCCTAAAAAGTCCACTCAGCTTCCATATGGGACAGAAAAAGGATTTTTGTCTTTATTTTACAGGGAACTAAAGCGAAGAGAACAGGTCTACAGTAACAGGTGCCCAAAGGCAACACCAGGTGTAGGTATGCTGTACTGGACTTTGAAGGCAGTAGAGAAGGCTGCATGCCTATAAAGAACAATTCAGGGAGCTAAAGTACTGCCCAGAGCTAAGCACAACAATATTTATGAATATCTGTCTCTCTATTAAGCTTATGTGTTGGAAACAGAGTCCCACCATAATTGTTTCTCCATTCCTATGGAGGTGCACATTCTGCACTGAAATGCTTAACTGAGCAAGGTGTGTCATTTCACCATGCAAGTGGTGCTTATATCAGACTCTAAATTATTCATCTAGGAGTTGAACAGATTATCTGAACAAGAGGGGTTTTTTTTAGTCAGGGAGGGACAAGTCCAGACCTATCCCTTCTCTTCCAGTCACTGTACACTGGGCGGGGTATGAAAATAATTCAAGAAGCAGTGGCCAGAAGCCAGGGGTCCTATCACACTGTTTAACTAGCACTGCTGGGCTCTCCTCGGTTCCTTTCTGTCAGCTCAGCTCGATTCAGAATAGCTAAGGGGCAGTTGCTCTCTTGAGATCCAAAGCTGGATGTTCGAAACAACCTCAGTGCAGGGAGTCTGCATGCTAGACTCAAGCTTACAGAGAGCTCACACAGACTTCAAATTTGATGAAACCCTACGCTTGTCTGTTCAGCACTCTTGGGGATTTCCCCACCCTTGTTAACTCCTCTGTTTTAGCCCCATACCCAGCCCCTTTTTAAAAGGGGCACCCAAAGGAGGCAGCCTCATTAGCCACTCATTTTTAAGGGCTCCTTTCACCCTGTGCTTCTTTCCACAGCAGCCTTTAATCTACAAACATCTTGAATATGTATGGTATTTAATGTAGAAAGGTCTAAAGAGAAGTGCCTGTGAGGGCAAGACCGGGAAACCATAGAGGAACCAGCGTCGGAAGCGCTGTGGGCGAGCCAGGAGCAGAGTCGGGGAGGAGAGATGCGGGGCTGGGGGTGGGGTGCAGAGATGCGGGGATGTGTGGGGGTGCATGTGCACGGTTTGGGAAACGAAAATCGGAGTCGTCTGAAACGGATGTGACTTTTCCAGAGGGGGCAAGTGCAGTCCGGCACCCGAAGCATGCAAACCACCCTGACCAACCTTTTCCCCGACCGGGGAGGGGGCGCAGCGGATGCGGATGCGGAGGCTGCGCCC